>NC_041386.1:503518506-503590286 GCF_002162155.2 Triticum dicoccoides | reverse complement strand
GGTGTGGAGGGGTGGTTGAACAGGACCCCGTGGTGTGGAGGGCTGGATGAACAGTAGACAGTGGAGGGGTGCCCGTGGAGGGGTGGTTGAACAGTAGTCGGTGGAGTAGCACGTGGTGGAGGCTGAATGAACAGGAGCCCGTGGAGGCTGGAGGAGGTCGATGGTAGCCCGTGGAGGCTGGAGGAGGTCGACGGTGAAGATGAACAGTATCCCGTGGAGTCCCTTTTTGCGATACGCCACACCCCTCCCGATGAACAGGACCCCCGTTTCGACCGTAGCGCTCCAACACAAGTCTGTTTCGTCCGTTTTGCGGTACGCCACACCCCTCCCGATCAACAGGACCCCCGTTTCGACCGTAGGAGGTCCGTTTCGTCCGTTTTGCGGTACACCACACCCCTCCTGATCAATAGGACCCCTGTTTCGACCGTAGGAGGTCCGTTTCCTCCGTTTTGCGGTATGCCAGACCCATCCCAATCAACAGGACCCCGTTCTGAACATAGGAGGTCTGTTTCCTCCGTTATGTGGTACGCCATGCCTCGTTTCCATCACCTATTCCGTCCAAGCCCTCCCGATGAACACGACCACACATTCCGTTCAGACCCAGCCGGTTGGCTCCCACACGTTCCGTTGCTTCCCGATGAACACGACGCATTCCGTTGCCTCCCCATGAAGACGACGCATTCCGTTTCCTCCCCATGAACACAACGACGATGTTGTTTCTCCGTTCCGACCTAGCCATGTACACGAGCCCTGGCCATACGTATGCGCGAGTAGGCGTTCGAGACCCCGCCCGTATGTACACATACGTGGCCGTATTTTCTTTCTTGAACCCTGGCCGTTGTACGTACACGCGCGCCTCTACTACGACACGTACGCGCCTCTACTACGACACGTACGTGCCTCTACTACGACACATGCGCACCTCTACATCCACCAGTATATATGTACGTACATGTTCGCGAGCAGAATGACAATGCTACGTACGCTTTGACTAGGTGGGTCCCGATTGTCAGGCACTTCCTTGCCTGCGAAGATGTAGCTGGTGGGTCCCAGCAGTCAGGGGGGCGAATCATTTTTTTTGCCCGGACACACTTCCTTGTGTGCGAAGATGTTGCTGGTGGGTCCCAGCAGTTAGGGGCAAACGTTTTTTTGCGAAAAATGGTGGCCCGTCCGGTGGGCCCCCCTATCAGTGGAGGAATAATTATTTTGCACGTAATAAGGAGGCACTTCCTTGCTGTGGCCGTGGACCTAGCTGTCAGCCTCTCCACATACAGTCCACGTCCAATGGAAGCCGTTCCTTGACCACGTTGACCACGCCGCGCCGAGAGCACTAGGGAGGTGGACGAAGGCGAGGCCTAGGAAGGGGACGACGCAGAGCCGAGGAAGACATGGCAGTGGATGCCCACGCGTAGAGGAGTACGAGGGTTCACTGGTTCGCTGTGGTGTGAGGCTGTCGTCGCCGCAGAATAACAGGGAGTGTAGGTGAGTAGAGGGATGGCCTGGCCAGCGGTGGGAGTAGTAGGGGCGATGAGGCCTCCGCCGCATCGCAGCCGGCCACGGGAGGCAGGAGCATGAGGCATGACTGGCGTTGGATTGGGCAGCTGGAGAAAGAAGACCAGAGGTTGAAGAAGCACTACGGCCGTTGGATGGACACCGTACGGTCACTGGAGCTAGAATCATGCATATTGACTAAGTTGACAAAGCCCTCCGTCTCCGTCAACTTAGTAGGCCCACAAGTCAGCCTGCCACTATACTGGGTCCCAGCTAACAAGGGGAGTATTCCTTTTTTTTGTGCATAATAAGGAGGCACTTCCTTCCTTCCGAGCTGTCAGCGGCGGTAACATTTTTTTCATGAAATACAGAGGCCCTTTCGGTGGGTCCTTGATGTCAGTTGGAGGAATCATTATTTTGCGCGTAATAAGGAGGCATTTCCTTGCGTGCGGCCGTGGACCCAGCTGTCGGCCTCTCCACATACAGTCCACTTCAGATGCATGTCGGTCGTTGACCACGTTGACCAGGCCACGCCGAGAGCACCAGGGCGGTGGACGACAGCGAGGCCTAAGAAGGGAACGACACGGAGGCAGGGAAGACACGACAGTTGTTTCGCACGCGGAGGGGAGTACGACTGTACGAGGGTTTACTGGTTTTTCTGCCATCGCCGGAGAATAACAGCAGGTGTGGGTAAGTAGAGGGATGGCTAGGCCAGCGATGGGAGTACGGTGGGGTGGTGAGGCCTGCGCGGCAGCACAGCCGGCTGCGGGAAGGAGGGAGCAGGCAGTCCCGCCGGCGCTTGTTTGAGCGGCTGGAGCAGGAAGAGCAGAGATTGAAGAAGCACGACGGCCCTTGGATGGACATCCAACAGTCAGTGCTTGTGCGTCAACCTTTTTTTAGGAAAGCCTCAAATCTGTGGAAAACAACATACAACCCATCTTCCATTATTTCTAATAATTTACAACCCATTTGCTAATTCTTAAGGTTTTTTGGAGCCCATATTCTTTTTGTTAGCATTACAGCCCATATTGTGGCCATGGTTAAAAAATTATACGAAATTTTGCATATTTCGGTGCGGTCCGAACTGTTTTTAATCCCAAAATTTCGACTCACATTCAAACTGATTTTAAAAAATAAATGTATATCAATATAAAACCAACAAATCCTCCACGCGTAAAAATTAATGTAATTTAAAATCTTGAAATGAAAAAAAGATATTTGAAACTAATTGCCGGTTTGATGTGTTTTAAAAATGTACAGCCCATTTCTCATTACTGATGGGCCATTTTCTCGGCCAGCCGAATGAAAGCTCTCCTCGTCTTGAAAGATTTGCAGCCCAACAGGCCTGACAAAGCGACTTACTTGGCAAATCACAAAAAAACTGGGTTGTGGCTGTGGACCCAGCTGTCAGCCTCTCCATGTACAGTACTCTTCCGATGGAAGTCATTCCTTGACCATGTTGACCACGCCACGCGGAGAGCACCACGGCGGTGGACGACGGCGAGGCCTAGGAAGGGGAGGACGCGGAGCCGGGGAAGACGCGGAAGTGGAAGCCCGCGCGGAGAGGAGTACGAGGGTTCACTGGTTCGGCTGCGGTGTGAGGCTGCCGTCGCCGCAGGGCCTGGCCAGCGGTGGGAATAGTAGGGGCGGTGAGGCCTCTGCGGCAGCACAGCCGGCCACGGGAGGCAGGTGCATGCGGCACGACCGGCGCTGCTTTGGGCGGCTGGAGCAAGAAGACCAGAGGTTGAAGAAGCACTACGGCCGTTGGATGGACATCGTACGGTCACTAGAGCTAGAATAGTTCATATTGATTAAGTTGACAAAGCCCTTCGTCCCCGTCAACTTAGTAGGCCCACAAGTCAGCCTCCCACCAAGGTGGGTCCCAGCTAGCCGGGGGACTATTCATTTTTTTTGTGCGTAATAAGGAGGCACTTCCGGTGGGTCCGAGCTGACAGCGGGGGGAACATTTTTTCGCAAAATACGGTGGCCCGTCCGGTGGGTCCCAGCAGTCAGGGGGAAACGATTTTTTTCGCAAAATACTGGTGGCCCGTCCGGTGGGTCCCCGCTGTCAGGTGGAGGAATAATTATTTTTCGCGTAATAAGGAGGAACTTCCTTGCGGCTGCCGTGGACCCAGTTGTCAGCCTCTCCACGTACAGTACTCTTCTGATGGAAGTCGCTCGTTGACCACATTGACCACGCCACGCCGAGAGCACCACGGTGGTGGACGACAACGAGGCCTTGGAAGGGGACGACGTGGAGCCGGGCAAGACGCGGGAGTGGATGCCCACGCGGAGAGGAGTACGACCGTTCACTGGTTCGGCTGCGGTGTGAGGCTGCCGTCGCCGCAGAATAATAGGGGTGTGGGTGAGTGGAGGGATGGCCTGGCCAGTGGAGGGATGGCCTGGCCGGTGAGGCCTCCGCGGTAGCACAGCCGGCCACGGGAGGCAGGAGCAGGCGACACGACCGGCGCTGCTTTGGGCGGCTGGAGCAAGAAGACCAGAGGTTGAAGAAGCACTATGGCCGTTGGATGGACATCATACGGTCACTAGAGTATTGACTAAGTTGACAAAGCCCTCCGTCCCCGTCAACTTAGTAGGCCCACAAGTCATCCCAACAATACAGTGGGTCCTAGCTAGCAGGGGGTATTCATTTTTTCAAGCGTAATAAGGAGGCACTTCCTTGCGTGCGAAGATATAGCTGGTGGGTCCGACCTGTCAGCGGGGGGAACAACTTTTTCACGAAATACAGAGGCCCTTCCTGTGGGTCCTAGCTGTCAGGTGGAGGAATCATTATTTTGTGCGTAATAAGGAGGCATTTCCTTGTGTGCGGCATGGACCCAGCTGTCAGCTTCTCCATGTACAATCCACTTCTGATGGATGTTGTTCATTGACCACGTTGACCAGGCCGCGTCGAGAGCACCAGGGCGGTGGACGACGGCGAGGCCTAGGAAGGGAACGACACGGAGCTAGGGAATACTCGGCAGTTGTTTCCCACGCGGAGGAGTACGGGGATTTACTGGTTCGTCTGTCGTCGCCGGAGAATAACAGCATGTGTGGGTGAGTAGAGGGATGGCTAGGCCAGCGATGGGAGTACGATGGGGCCGTGAGGCCTGCGCGGCAGCATTGTCGGCCGCGGGAGGAGGGAGCAGGCAGTCCCGCCGGCGCTTGTTTGAGCGGCTGGAGCATGAAGAGCAGAGATGGAAGAAGCACGACAGCCATTGGATGGACATCCAATAGTCACTGCTCTCGTGTGTTGACTAAGTTGACAGGGCGTTGCGTGTGCGTCAACTTTTCTTTTATGAAAGCATACGCGTCAACCTGTAGTAGGCGCACAAGTCAGCCTCAAATCTGTGGAAAACAACATACAACCCATCTGCCATTATTTCTAATAATGTACAGCCCATTTACTAATTCTTAAGAATTTTTTTGGAGCCCATCTTCTTTTTGTTAGCATTACACCCCATATTGTGGCCACGGTTAAAAAGTATACCAATTTTTGCATATTTCGATGCGGTCAACTGTTTTTAATCCAGAAATATCGATTCACATTCAAACTATTTTGAAAAATAATTTATATAAATATAAAATCCAAATAATTGTCCATGCATAAAAATCAATGGAATTTAAGATCTTGTAATGAAAAAAAATTGAAACTAATTCCCGGTTTGATGTGTTTTAAAAATGTACAGCCCATTTATGGGCAAACCGAATGAAACTCTCCTCATCTTGAAAGATTTACAGCCCAGTAGGGCCGATAAAGCAAGTAGGCCTTGTTTGGGTACTTCTTTAAAATATAGAACTGGGCTAGACATTTTTAGCAAGAAAAAACACAACTGGGCTCATGATTTGGTAAACATAAATAAAACCCTCGCTAGACGGGCCACAGCCCCCGCACAGCCCCGTTGTTACCCTGATCTGTCGCTAAAACTAGTATAAATAACAACTGCTTGTTCCTCAAAAAAAACTGCGCGACTTGCTGGGTCCCTGGTGTCAGCCGCTCGTAGTGTAATTCTCTCGTTTATTAACTACATTGACAATGGTGTGAGCCCCAGATGTCCAACCATTAGGAGGAACCATATTTTTGGGCTTGTACTATAGAGGCACTTGCTTGTGTACTGCCATGACGCTAGTGGGTCCCTACTGTCATCCTCTCCATGTACAGTCATCTCCTTGTTCCTCTCAGTTGTTGACGACATTGACAACGCAAGAGGGCGGTGCACAACGCATGGCGAGCGAACCAAGGCCGCAAGGCGGAGGACAACGACGAGGCCTCTGACGGAACGAACAGGAGCCATTGAAGATGCGCCGGTCTAGTCGCAGGCGGAGGGGAGTACGAGGGTTGACTGGTTCGGGCGCGGGTGCGTGTTGGGGCTGACGTCGCCGGAGAATAACAGGACGTGTGGGGGAATAGAGGGAGGGACTGGCCAACGTTGGAGGGTACGTATGGTAGGGCGGCGGAGGCACAGCCAGCCATGGGAGGCGGGAGCAGGCGGAGCCGACGCGGTGGTCTGGTTTGGGCGGCTGGAGGAAGAAGAAGACAAGAGATAGAAGATACACGACAAATGTTGGATGTCAATCCAACGGCTGGTAGGCAAAATCGTTTGTTGACTAGCTAGTAAGTCGACACCACCTTGGATACGCTATTTCCTCATGGGTCCCAAATGTTAGAATCCAAATCTGTCATGGTCATGCAGCCTTTCCTATGAAAATTTACAGCCCATTTGATGTGCTAGTTCGAAATAAGTTTGTGGGTGCTGGTGGGGGCTAATCACTTGGCTTCTGTAATGCACAGTGAGCTCAAGTAGCCAGCAAGAGTGATGCCATTTTCCTTGTTTCAAAGAAAATATGACAGTCATAGCCGAGTTGAAAAGGGCAGGAACATCTAACTCCAGCTTACAAACTGTACAAAAGCACGAGGGTTAATTGTTCATCAGGTTTACAAAAAACCAGATTGAAAAAGGCAACAACATCTAACTCCAGCACTGTTTTCGGCAGTCACAGTCAAATGGATCAGTCAGGTCCATAGAATGAACATCCTGGGTCGTAAAATTTACTGGATTATGACCACAATATGTTGTAAATGGAAGCCCAACACGTTCAGAAGCTCTTTTGCCCACCTGAAACTCCTTTTTTGCTCTTTGACATACTCATCCGTCAATTCATTAAATATATGGGCTTTTGAATTGATTTTACTATTTACTAGTGTGGATGGGTTGTTTTGTCTTGAGCCCAGAGAAACAATTACTACTAGTACAGTGGAGACACTCTACAGCTACCCAGAAAAACAATTACTACTAGTATAGTGGATACACTCTACCGCTTCTGGCTCCTCCTAGGTCATTGAAACGTCTCCCTCTACTGAATGCCGTTATACTTTTGTTCACCGACATGCGGGCCATGCAGCGCGCGGGCCCAAATGCCATCCACCAAATTAGAAGGTAGTATGCAGGAGGAGAGTCACCTCGGTCATAGCATGGCAGTAACGAGCCGTCGTATCACAAAACCCCACCTCCCCGCAGTCTAAGTTTGACGGACGAAGCAAACATTATTTCACTCTTCACTGAATCCCCTTCTCCCTCACCGTCTTCAAGAAAGGCAACACTCGCATCTGCGACTGTTCTTCTCTCCAAACGAAGGGAAGGTAAGGGGATCCGTGATGTTGGTATATTTTTGTTCAGAGAAAAAAAGAACTTTTGCAAAGGAGCAGGCGGAGCCGACGGGGTGGTTTGGTTTGGGCGGCTGGAGGAAGAAGAAGACAAGAGATAGAAGATACACGACAGATGTTGGATGTCAATCCAATGGCTAGTAGGCAAAATCGTTTGTTGACTGGCTAGTAAGTCAACACCACCATGGATACACTATTTCCTCATGGGTCCCAAATGTTAGAATCCAAATCTGTCATGGTCATGCAGCCTTTCCTATGAAAATTTACAGCCCATTTGATGTTCTAATTCGAAATAAGTTTGTGGGTGCTGGTGGGGGCTAATCACTTGGCTTCTGTAATGCACAGTGAGCTCAAGCAGCCAGCGAGAGTGATGCCATGTTTCAAAGAAAATATGACAGTCATAGCCGATTTGAAAAGGGCAGGAACATCTAACTCCAGCTTACAAACTGTACAAAATCACGAGGGTTAATTGTTCATCAAGTTTACAAAAAAACCAGATTGAAAAAGGCAACAACATCCAACTCCAGCACTGTTTTCGGCAGTCACAGTCAAATGGATCCGTCAGGTCCATAGAATGAACATCCTGGGTCGTAAAATTTACTGGATTATGACCACAATATGTTGTAAATGGAAGCCCAGCATGTTCAGAAGCTCTTTTGCCCACCTGAACCTCCTTTTTTGCTCTTTGACATACCCATCCGTCAATTCAGTAAATATATGGACTTTTGAATTGATTTTACTATTTACTAGTGTGGATGGGCTGTTTTGTCTTGAGCCCAGAGAAACAATTACTACTAGTACAGTGGAGACACTCTACAGCTACCCAGAAAAACAATTACTACTAGTACAGTGGAGACACTCTACCGCTTCTGGCTCCTCCTAGGTCATTGAAACGTCTCCCTCTACTGAATGTCGTTATACTTTTGTTCACCGACATGCGGGCCATGCAGCGCGCGGGCCCAAATGCCATCCACCAAATTAGAAGGTAGTATGCAGGCGGAGAGTCACCCCGGTCGTAGCGCGGCAGTAACGAGCCATCATATCACAAAACCCCACCTCCCCGCAGTCTAAGTTTTGATGGACGAAGCAACCATCATTTCACTCTTCATTGAATCCCCTTCTCCCTCACTGTCTTCAAGAAAGGTAACACTCGCATCTGCCACTGTTCTTCTCTCCGAACGAAGGGAAGGTAAGCGGATCCGTGATGTTGGTATATTTTCGTTCAGAGAAAAAAAAAGAACTTTTGCAAAGCAGTAACCGATCCTCACTCTCTTTTTTGTTTCATTGTCATTCCGATTGTGTTTTCTTTTCAGTGTTCTCCTAGTATTCGTCAGTTTCATGATGGACCAAGGAGAACCAGGCAAAGATCTGCCGATATTGGAGCAGACACGGGAGGCTGATCCCCACGAGACAGAGAGCTCCAAGAAGATGGAGGCAACCACCGAGCCGACCCCAGATACGCTCATGGCCACTACTGAGATGGTCAACGCCCTGTTTGAGGTTACAGCCCCCGTGGCACTGCAGGAGCAGTTTTCCCCCTTCGAGGATGTGTCCCCCCCTCCGCTGAGCTGCCCAAGGTGATTTCCTTCTTGCCGATCTCGATTGTGGTTTTTCATCTAAGTATGTGGTGATTTTTTTAGAAAAGGAAGTATGTGGTGATTAATAATGCAAAATTTTATTAGCTTCGATGCCATGCTATACATAGTGGTTTAAATAACTTGTGTTTCTTATACTGAAAAGTAATTCAGAATTTGTTTCTGTTTCAATTAGAGCCCTGATGCAGACAAGGATTGCGTGGTTGTACATGTCACTCGCTATGAGGCAGACGACCTGAATATACGCACTGGGAAAACAGAGTTCTTAGGCTGTTGGATCCTGGAAGTCATTTGCGGTTATACCAATGAAGAGTTGTATTCCAGCCTCACTGTTGGCAGGCGTGTTGTCTAGGGTGTACTGAACATAAGAAGTGCAAAGCTACTCCTTTGTTTGTGAGGCATACTGTTCTTGTCAAGCTTACGCAGGAAGATGACGTGGCATGCCTCCACAAACAAGTTTATCAGTGGCAAGGCCACAAGGTTGTCTTCATGAATGTTCACAGGATTGAGCTACTGTGGGACGTCCTCGATGATGTTCATGGCAAGGTCCATCTTGTGTCCAACCCAAATTAGATCGAGGCATGAAATAGTTGCCCCAGCTAGTGTTTAATAGTAGTTTGGATTGTGTCTAATTATCCGAACCATGCTTGTTATCGACCCCTTTGGGGCTAGTACTCTGTTTGAATCCGTCTATGGGAACTGCTGCTACTTTTGTGTGCCCGTGAATCATGTGAGAACCATCGTAATTGTTTCCAAGACAGATGCGTCCTCACTAGTTTTTTCATGAATATGGCATGGTAAGACATAGTTGTCATGGTTTATCATACGGGCAGTGTGTTTTTTGATGAAATAGAGCACTCGTTCGAGAACCGTGCGCCGACGTATACATATGTACTTATAAACACTGTTGGTGCTACCCCACTTGTAAGCAGTTGTGCAAAACATGGCACATTGGCTCAGCTCGCTTCAACACTAGGCTATCAACCAGCTAATAATCAACAATCTGCTATCTGACATATAAGCAACTATGTATCTTGTTACACTGGTTCATGCAGTTAATTGAGGCCACAATGTAATAAATTCCAAATGTTCACACGCTAGTCCAGTGCTCATGTGGAACACTCACATTAAACTCGTCTTCATAAAAAACTTGAAAAGCATAAGTTAAGCAATTTTATACATCTCAATGATTCATAGAACATAACAAACATATACTAGTTCACAGCCAAAGACAAAGTAGTGAGAAGGTTTACAAATCAGGAAAAACAAGCAAGGCTTCTCTAAGCAAAGGGCCTCCCGGCAGGCTTAAATTTCCTGGAGTTCACTCTGGTTTTTTCTTGTTGCCACCATCCAGGGTTAGGTTCTCTCATTCTAGAATAACCAATTATAATTGTGGTCTCAGCTGGAATGCTGAACTGAACCATGTAGTGTGCTGACCAGCTGAAATGCTTGTGCATTCCACTAAATTTAAGCACCGCTATTTGCAGAAATAAGCAGACCACAATGTCTCTTGTCCACGCACCTGTCCAAAAAACCGCCATGCAGCCATGCCAGCTAGTCCTCGGTCCATGGATGAACTGGTAGAAAGTGCATTCCGGACTAGGATGCAGTTGTTTTCGCTCGTCCCTGCACAGCAATCAGGAAGTAAAACGTACGAATCAGCTTCTTTTAGATTGTGTTGGTCATTCTACCTTAGTTACTACCAATGTAGGGATACCTTGAAGACGGGAGGTTAGATGACGGCAACAAGGGATAGCCATCTCATTTTGCGCAGTTGTACTAATACTGAGGTGTGTGCTGCTACCTCTTGAGCACTACATTGGATTTCCCCGAAGAGGAAGGGATGATGCAGCAAAGTAGCTGTCGGATTTCGGGTTTCGGCAGACCCTTGAGGTTCGAACACTGGGGTGCACGCGGAGATCTCTCCCCTACCGATCTACGTCCAATCTCCTCGCGTGATCTAAGCTGGAAACAACGAACAACACAAGGGACACAAGGTTTATACTGGTTCGGGCCACTGTTGTGGTGTAATATCCTACTCCAGTGTGTGGTGTGGTGTATTGCCTCAGGGGCTGATGATGAACAGTACAAGGGAAGAACAGCCTCGCGAGAGGTGTTCTTGAGCTGGTGCGATGAACTGCTTGGGTGAGTTCAGTCGCCACACTCTCTCTCTTCTTAGATATCTCTCTCTATCCGATCCCTCTCGATCCATCCTCCACTCTGTGGTGGCTAGCTCTATTTATAGAGGCCCTGGGCCTCTCCCCAAATAATGAGCAGGAAGGGCGCCAACAATTGGCCATTTTGAAGGGGAACATCTAGTACAAGTTATCCTGACCAAAGGTGGTCTTCGGCTGCCAAAAGCACTGGTGATGACGCTGTCTTGGGCTCCACGGTGACCTCCGTCCTGCCGCTCTACTGGTCTTGGTCTCATTGCACCGGAATGGTAACCTTTGCCCAATGCCTTGGCCTATGCTTGCCCCCTTTTCACAAAAGGGGAAAGAAGGACACTCTGCACGCCGGCGCCCGCCTGGCGCCCGCCTTGTCTTGATTGTCATGGCTTGCATCATGGGCTCCTCGCAAGGCACCCCTGCCTTGATCTCTCCGCCTCCTCGCGAGCCTTCTTGACGAGGCTGCCTCTGAGGAAGCTTCCTGTCGTCCGCCCCGCGAGGCTTGGCCCCTCGCAAGGGTCTTGAGCTTGAGCTGATGAAGATGGGCCGCACTGGGCCCTCACTTGAGCCACATCGCAGGTTGCAGGTAGGCAAGTCTGGGGACCCCCATTCCCAGAATGCCGACAGTAGCCCCCGGGCACAAGGCGCGCCCGGGCTTGGCCTAGCAGGGAAGAAAAGAGGCAAGCACGAAGCACCACGGGCCCCAATAGCCTGCGGCCTTGGGCACCACGTGGCAATTGAATGGACATGGGCGCCTGCGCTTCCCCATGATGTCTCGGCGACCGCACGACTTGACAAGTCCCTGCATGCAGAGAAACCGGTCATGATTGCCTGCGATCGTGGTGCTCAGCGGTTGGCCTCCTGCGGCTATAAGTACGGGGCTGCGCGAGCCCCTTCAGTCCATCCCATCCTACTGCTCCTTTCCTTCTCCTTCCTTGTTCTTGCTTCTCCTTATGCCAATGGCACCAATCCGCCGTTTCTCTGCAGAAGAGAAGGGAAAGGCCCCCCGAGAGGGTCCTGACCCACTTCCGCCGAAGAAGCGGCTGGTCCTCTACCACCGAGATGAGGGTGCTTAGCAGGAGGCACCGAGGCTCTGGTATGAGCGGCCACCGCCTGGGTATCCGCTACCCTTGTACGCCCACGTCGTGGGTCCTGGGGGAGAAGGCGTCGAGCGACATCGACGGTGCCGCCGTCGACACCGGTGACTCACGGTGGTGCGCGTCGTTCCTCCCGGAGTCCACGCCGAGCGCTCCTCTCGCGAGCTCGTGCTCCACGCCGCCATGCCTCCAAGCTCTTGGATTCGCCTTCCTCCTTCCTTCTCCTTCGAGATGCCGCCGAGCGGGGCTCTGGAGCTCTGGCTGCAGCACACTGACTGCGATACCCTTGCGACCGGAGCGGAGGTCGCGGTTGTCGCTCCGGGCAAGGTCTTCATGACCCGAGGCTGGGGCAAAATCGTCCGGGTCTGCCGGACGGTAGGTGCCCTCGTAATTCATCCTGAATACAACGGTGCATCCCTGATGTTCTTCAAAGTCTACGATGCTGAAGGACGCCGGCTGGAGTGCTGCCCCAGGGAGAGCGGCAGGGGTAACGAACCGGCGAGGACCTGGCCCGCCCATCGGCCCTCCAGCAGCTCCTCAGGTAGCAGCGGAGGAGCTGGGGAATCCAGCGGCTCCCCCAAGCTCCTCGCGACTCCAGAGACGAGCGACGACAACTATGAGCACCCGAGCTCGCGCCGTGCTCGGAGCGGGGCAGCTGCGTCCAGCCGCCGACACCACTGATCTGAATGGGGTTGGCGCCGGCGTTGGGCAGCCCACTGTTGATGATGACGTCCCTTGCGGAGGTGCAGGCGATTAGCGTTCCTTAGGATTAGTACTTTTGTTCCCTGCAAGGAATCGAAGCAACACCCCGTGGGGGTATGTAAGGCGCATGCCATGTCTTAATTTGAATCAATGTGAGGTGCTTGTCCTGTCTCGGCTCGGCTCCCCCTTTCTATCCTCACGAGGACTTGGCGCTCTACGCTGACAGGTCCCAGTCCCCAGGCAGGCTTCAGCCGTCGTTGGTATGCCAGGTCGTGATGTCGTGGTCAAGGCTAGGAGGTGAGCGGCCCGAGGTCCGGTAAGAGCCCCCGAGTCGCGATGCTTCGGAGGTCCCTTTAGCGCTCAAGCAGCCCTCGCTGGGCGAGAAAGGAAGGCAACATCGCCGTGACAGATCCGCACTGGGCGAGGGTTTTGTGTTGCATTGGTCCAACTCCTGTAAGGGCGTGACTTATCTCTTGAGTCTGGTGTAGTTCCTCGACGAAGCGCCCGGCCCAAGCGGTGGCAGCTGAGGCGCTGCTGGGTTAGGTCCTCGCAAGATTCTTCCCACTCCCCCGCACTTTCCTTAATGCTCTACGTCCTCAGGTCCCGGCCCTCGAGCGAGCTCAACTGCCACTGGTATGACAGGTCGCGATGCCGTGGGTCAAGGCCAGGGGGTGAGGGATGGAGAGCCAGTAGGGACCCATGAGTCGCGATGCTCAGGCGCCCCCCTTTTAACATGCAAGCGGTCCGTGCCGGAGAGAGGGTGAGGTAGCTCGTGACGTCCCTAGCGTTGCTCCTGGAGTAAGTCCTACACACCAATCATGAAGAGAAACAAGACCTGTCGTTACGGTTGCCAGCCAACCTTTGGTCGCTCCGAGGAAGTGATTGGGGCACTGAGGGCCTGGTGAGGTGGCGCCTTGCAGGGCTGCCACGGCCAGAGCTCGACCACTCAGATTTATCGGCATTGCAGGGATGGACCCATGAGCAAATGCCGTGCCAGAGCGAGCGGCTCCATAGGTAGTGTCAATCGAGCAGGCGATTAGGTTGAGTATGTTAAGCACGCAGGAGGAAGTTCATCTTAAGTAGACACGGGAAAGCAAACGCCGCTGGGCCAGGCCCGAGCAGCTCGGGGATGGTGCAGCCCGAGGGGCGCCCCCGACAAGGTAAGTAAAGAGCATAAGCAAAACGGATACATGCCGCAGGGACGGACCCACATGACCTGGGAATAATGCAGCCCTGTGGGCGCTCCCAGCTAAAAACAGAACTTAGAGAGATGTCACCTGGTGCCGTTGAAGATGAAGTGATGCTGAAGAAGTGGGCGATGCGCGATGAGGACGTCGACCCTCACAAGTCCCCGGGCCCAGGAGCCTCGGGAGGCTCCGGGGGCACAGGTGGGTTTCCAAGGGCCATCTCCATCTCTGCCAGGACCGCACAATGCCTGACCTCCTGAGCCTCCAGAATGCTCCTCAGCAGGCACTGATGAGCGGCGACCGCGTTCGATAGGCCGAAAGGCATGCGAACGTAGCTATGAGGTGGACCCTCGCAACACCCCACGCGCGAAGGCCAGAGGCGCTCCTGAGATGCGGCTCGGTTGAGCCCTGGTACGTTGATGCAGACGCGCAGCCCACCATCATCGCCTGGATGTGGGGACACGGTGGGCAAGCGGCGGCTGCCGCGCATGACTCTCGACTCCTGTAGCTCCTGGGTGTTCCTTGCGATGAACTCCTGAGGGTTTCATCTTCCTTGCCTCGTACCTTCCTGAGGGAAACTTGCCTGGAAGCACCCTCCAAGTGGTGCCCGAGCGCCTCCCTCGCGACCTTGGCAAAGTCGGTGGATCTCCAAGAAAGAGCCCCCGAGCCCGGCCTGAGGAGGGCACCGGGCGCGCCTTCCTATGCGAGAGAGTGTGGCGCTCCCTGATTGGGCGCAGATCCTGACACAACACCTCCGGAGGCGCCTGCCTCCTTATGGCTTGGGCCAGGCAAAACCTTCTTCTTCTTAAGGGTCGCCTCGGGAAGTCTTTCGTTTCTGTGGTCCGGGTCTTCGATTGCTTTGGCTTGCAACGCGCGCTCAAGTGAACACACTGTGTCCCTTTCTTCATAGTGTACGGTGACGACTCCACTGCTTCCTGGCATCATGAGAACGTTGTATCCATGGTGAGTTACTGCCATGAACTTGGCCAGGGCTAGGTACCCGAGGATGGCGTTGTATGGCAGACGGATGTGGGCGACATCGAAGTCGATGAGCTCGGTGCGGTAGTTGTTGCGTTGGCCGAAGGTGACTGGAAGGCGAACCTGCCCTATTGGAACAGTGGAACCATCAGTGACTCCTGAGAAGGGCTTGGTTGGCTGAAGCTGATCGTACGGCACTTGGAGATTGTCGAACGTCTCGACAGACAGGACGTTGAGTCCTGCTCCACCGTCAATGAGGGTCCTGGTGACCTGCACGTTGCTGATGACTGGGGAGCAAAGCATCGGGAGGAATCTGGCCGTTGCCGCGCACTTGAGCTGATCTACTGAGCTGAACGTGATAGCGCATGCAGACCACCTAAGAGGGTGCGTGGCCTCAAGCTTGGGGAGGACTTCATTCACCTCGCGAGCAAACTGCTTCAAGATGCGCTGTGAGGCTGGGGCCTGCGCTCCACCCAAGATGCAAGCGATTGCGCGCGGCTCCTGGAAGCCCCCAGCCCCCTCATCTTGATGTTGGTCTTCGTTCCTCCTTGGCGGTGGCGGCAGAGGAGGAAGGCCTGCGTTGCCGTGCGGGCGATCCTCACGAGGCTGATCTCTCCAGCCTCCCTCGCGAGGCTGGTCCTGCCAGCGATCCTCACGAGGTCGGTCACGCCACCCTTGGCGAGGTCCACGGTCTTCCCATCGTCCGCCACCTCTTCCTCCTCCTCGGCCATAGCCCCTGTCGTTGGGCTCGGGGCGTCGGCCAACACATCCATCTCTCACGGCCCTGAGCTCTTGACATTCGTTGGTGTTGTGGGTGTGGAGCTCGTGGTACACGCAGTATCGGCTACCCTTTGATGACTCAGGTTGATCCCTGCCTCGCTTGGTGTCTGGTTCTGCTGCAAGCACGACAGCCCCCTTGCGCTTCACGTCCTTGGCCTTGGGCTTCTTCTCTTCTGGGTCGGCAGCCGGGAGTTCGAGGAGGGAGAGGCGCCCTTCCTCAGCCCTGGCGAGTGGGCCCTATGGTAATGTGCGCTACTGAATGTGGACCGTTTGACTGGTCAATTGATCATGTTATCAACAAATTACGGAGCTGTATGGTGAGCCAGTGATCGTATGATCACCCTAAAATGTACTCCTATTTTATTAACACAGTACAGACTCAAACTACCATTGCTTTCTTTCATATATGGGCTGACAGGTGGGCCCCACGGTTACGTGCCCCGATGGTGCAATACTAGTTGCGCCACGAGGAACGTTTGACTGGTCAATTAGTTGTGTCATCAACAAAATACAGAGTTTTATGGGTGAGCCAGTGGTCGTATAATCATGATATGTATTTGTTTAACACGGTACAGACGCAAGGGCTCATATATACATGCAAGCACTCAACGCTATAAGTGCACACACGCGAACCCTACCCCTATGAGCACCTTCGAGAGAGTGGGCCAGCATATATGATCTTGAGATTTTACGAAGTCACCATAGGTGCCTCATAGTCGAGTGGAACGTCTCCTCCCACTGAACGTATATCGCCGGAAAATACTGAAATTAACACAAGAGAAATGTGAGCACCGGGACTTTAACCTTGGTGGGCTCGAGAAACCACTATCCTCTAACCATCCAACCACATGTTGGTTAGCACGACAAAATATATGTGGTGACCATGATGAGCTTATTCTGAAGTCCAGTGACCATAGCTTGCTTTCGCTTCAAATACAATGACCGTAAGTGTCGTCAACAAAATACGGAGCACGCATCAAATGCAAAGTCCGTCAGTGTCATAAACAAAATATGGAGACGTATCGTGAGCTAGATACCGTTGTACTATTGTATATGCTTATTTTCTTAGTGGATGATTGCGTGTGTGGTGTGGTGGGCACATCATTTCTAGTTGTGGTGGGTCAACAGGAAGACTCATGGGTCGGTTCCATCCTGCGCCACATATAGGTTGGACCGAGACGTGTTATATGAAGACCCATGTGGAGGACTCAGCGTACAACACGAAGCTACCAGAGTCGCAGAGGACTCTATCCCCACTGGTGATAAGCCGACTATATATGATTTGTAACCCTAGGCCCTTAGTATGTTATACAAGCTTGGGGGCTAGTTCGTCGATAGTATACACACACGCACAATGCCTTCTATTCACGTCTACTTTGTACACACACCTATCACTAATATACAGTACCAGGAGTAGGCTCTTTCTTCAACTGCAAGGGTCCGATCTGAACTAGGGTAAAACTTTGCCTCGTATTACCAGCCAGCCTAACAGCCAGGGATATCCTACAGAATGATATGATGAAATCATATCTGCCAACTACTAAGAGAGAGGTGTGTCGGGGGGCAATGTGTGCGAGAGAGGCCTAAAGATAATGTGCGTACGGGAGACACGTAGGCACATATATGTGCGTATAGAGGGCTAGCAGAGACCGTGCATGTGTATATATGCATGTGAGAAAAATAGTGTTTTCCAACTGAGATTAGTGAAAAGAGTGGTACATAGTAGTCAAAAAGAGAGAGAGAAAGAGAAACAGAGAGAGCACGTGCGTGAGACACCCCGACACCCTGAGAGAGATTGTGAGCATGTGTGAAAGAGAAATGTCGATGCATATAAAGTGTGTGCACGTATGCGTTAGATAGAGAGATATATAACGTGTTTGTGAGAACGGGGCGAGGCATAGTGCATCTACGTGTAAAAGGCGGTTCTGCGCATTAAATTAAAATATAAATGGCATTATTATTTTTGGATGAGATCATGAATTTTGCAAATTGCATGTGGATGAAAATCGGTCTATCAGACACCCATACTCTATTGAATTCTAGCATGTGCATGTGTTTATTTCATATTATCGATCCATAGAGTGAGAGCGGTTTGAAATACAGGCAATGGATGCTTTTGCAATTCATAAAACATTAATTAGTGCACTCCATGTTGTTAGTGCGAAGCACTTTATACATTTTTCACTTGCATGGATACATTCCAAATTGCTAGCTACGAAATAGAATACATGTCGAATTCAACATAAAGGGGGTTTCGAAGATTCGAATTCATAGGAAGTGCATTCATCTATTTGAACCCGAGATAATGGCATTTGTAAATCAGATGTAAAAGGGGGCATCAATCTTTGTTGTGAGTTTGAACATGCTATATATATATTCATACGCATATCTAACTTTTTCTGCAACCAATGAGATTATATCTGGAACCATGCATGAACTAAGGTAAGTTGCATATTTTTTAATATATACTCATGTACAATGTATATTCAAATGTACCCCCTCCATTCCAAAATAATCGTAGCTTTAGGATTTTGAAGAGTAAAGATTTGTGAAGTTTGACAAATTCAGAAAGTTCAATTCAAGAGAACCGAAAACGTTAATGCTTCTGCTCCCAAATATTGAACGAAGCGCCAAATAGGCCTCTGGTCATCCGAAACCGCGCGAAACTAATGTTTTGGTGGTAGGAAATTATTGTCCTGACTCTGGCCCATGTAGCCTATCGGCCCGATGTCCAAAGGTCTAAACCGGAGTAGGTTTGTAACTTCACCAAAACACCAGTCTCAACCACCTCCGAGAAGCATTCATACGCCGTGGGCGCCTACCCATGTGCTCAGCTGAAATCTATCATGCCCACATTTGGGACACCTGACATGATTGTCCTACCCCCAACCCGCAATATGTCCAAAATTTTAGATGGGGGCAAAGTTTGTAACTTTCCCCAAATTTCAAACAAGCGCGTCTCAAACTGAAACATTGTTCCCCCTTAGTTCCCCGCCTCTCTCTGTTTCCCCATTCATACTCTATGGGCGTGAAAACACCCTCTCCACCAGCCGCGAAACCCCAGCCTCCTCCGTCCTCCACCCCATAGCGGCCAATCCACCGCCGCCCTCCTCCATCAGGCCTAAGCCGGTACCCCGGCATCATCGTCCAACGCAACCGCAACCACAACGCCCTCAAGGACTTAGCAGCTGAAGCCGAGGCAGAGCTGCCTCCACGATGCCGAAGCCAACGTGCGCCGTACCAGAACCACTCCGACCACGCCGTCCTGCGCCTCACTACTGCGGCTCCACTGTCGCAACCGTCCACCGCACCGGAGTTGTTCCTGCTACGCTGTCGTTTGCTGCCTTGGATCTGCTTCCCCGCCACCGACAGACGGCCACCGCACCACACTCAACAACTTGGCCATGGGTTCGTACATGGCTGCACCGTCCTCCACAACTTCTGGTTTCCGGCGAACAACAAGAAGATCGTCGGAAAAACAGAAGGAGGATACAACACTGCCAGCAAAAAGAGGTACTCATGTTCCCTTATTCGTGCAAATCTTACGTCTTCGCTCACACCGTATTCATCCCACGAAAGAAACTAGTTGAGCGCTTCTTACTACATCTTCTTCGTGATACTAAATGCACATGGTTTCCTCCCTTTTACTATTTCACCTTTGCTAGAGGTCAGTAGCCCTCCTGGATTTCAATTGAGGGTCAGTCGAACCGCAATTAAAATAAGCAGCACCCGCTTAGGCGCGCAGAGCACCTAGTCCGCATGTTCCTCGGGGAAGCGGCGCATTGGTGTCTATCATAGGGGTGCGGGGTGTAGGAGCTGCTTGCGCCCGATCTAGAGGTCGGCGGGGCTTGAATGGATGGCCGGGGGGCGGTGCCAAGAATGGCGGTGCGGTGAAGTCGAGGGGAGGGCGTAGGCAGGGGAGGAATACTGGGCCGGTGGTCGTTGGCGTTTCGAGGAAGATCGTCAACACTGACTGGCTGGAGGTAGATGAAGGCGATCTGCCCGTTCTTTGTACATCGGACGGTGTAGAAAAAAATAGACTGGCCTATTTGCTTTCAGTCGACTGTTATTTTCATAGAATCCTGTAGTAATTTAGTGTGCCATGCATGTTGTAGAGCTATCATATGTCTCCCGTCATTTATTTCTCACCGACCTGCTATCTGCTACCTTTACACTGTACTAATTGTGCACACACTTCACCCATACTCACACTATTGTTTTTTTATGCATGGGTATTTCAGACTCTGACGCAGTGTTGATGAATGCAGAAAAGAAAAGACAGAAGTTGCTCCAGTGTAATTCGAAGATAAGCACTAAGCGTTTCAGTGCTCTAATGGGTGCAGTGTCAGCAGTTGGAGACAGTAAACATAGGTCTGCAGTTGATGATCTCAATTGCCACACACAACCATCCCAGGTGCTTGCTTTAACTTCGCGCTGTCAAATGTGGTTGCATGTTGCATATGGTGTCTAGCTTGTATTGCTTCCAATTTGGTTAAATTGCATCTGCTTACTTTACACATTATACCTTTGATAATGACATGCCTTCCTGTTTTTGATACATACTACATATGTCTATTAACCATGTTCGTACATCAAACTAATGCTCTTTTGTATCCCTCGTCAATCACTTATGATGAGACAGTCACCCGAGTGGGTTACTGTGATACGCCCTACTCATTTAAAGAATGTAGTGTCATCCTCCCCACATGATTCTCAAGAAACGGTAAGGCTAAATGAAGATAGTCAACGTAGCTCTCTAGTTGATCACCGCAATTCCCCCACACCACCATCGCAGGTGCTTGCTCTTACTTGGTAGTGTGATGTGTGGTTGCATGTTGCATATGGTGTCTACCTTGTAATACTTCTAATTAGGGTAAATTGCATCTGCTTAGTTAACACATTATACCTGTGAATATGACATGCCTTCCTGTTTTTGGTACATACTACGTCTTTCTATTAACCATTTTCTTACATCAAACTACTTTTCTTGTGTATCCCTCATCAATGCTCCTAATTTGTTAAATTGCATCTCCTTATCTTACACATTATACATGTGAATATGACACGCCTTCCTGTTTTTGCTACATACTACATCTGCCTATCACACCATGTTCTTACATCAAACTACTATACTTGTGTATCATGCGTCTATCGCTTATGATGAGACAGTCACGCGCGTGGGTTAATATGAGACGCAATACTCTTATAAAGAATGCAATTCATCCTATCCACATGATTCTCAAGAAACAGCAAGCATAAATGAAGATATTGAACGTAGCTCTGTACCTGAAGACCGCACTTCCCCTACATCACCATCACAGGTGCTTGATCTAACTTCGCATTGTGATATGTGGTTGCATGTTGCATACGGTGTCTAGCTTGTAATGCTTCTAATTAGGGTAAATTGCATTTGCTTAGTTTACACACTATACCTGTGAATATGACATGCCTTCCTATTTTTGATACACACTACATCTATGTGTTAACCTTGTTCTTACATGAAACTACCTCTCTTCTGTATCCTGCATCAATCACTTATGATGAGTCACCTTTATTCATTGCATATTGCATATTATTTCTAGCCTGTTTCCATGTATTGCTTCTAATTTGGTTAAATACATTTGTTAGGGCACCCTTTTAATTTGGCAGAGTGATATTGGTTTCATCTTTCATATGGTTTCTAGCTTGCATCGATTCTAACAAGTTCAAGCACCTTGTGCTTAGTTTACACTTTATACATCATACATGTCAATATGTCACGCCGTCCTATTTTTCATACATATTCCATCCTCCTATCATGCGGCTGCCTTACATGAAAGTAGTGTTCGTCAGTATCATGCATCAATGAGTTTTGAAGAGAAAATTTTATTCCTTTTTCTTGTGGGTTTGACTTGACAAGGCAAAATCAAGAAAGAGGAAGGAAAAGAGTAAGGAAGGCAATGATGGTGGTCCTCTGCAGCAATGTGAACGGAGCATCTGTACCGATTCTCCTTGTACTGATAGTGCATTACAAGGTCCAAGTCTCCGCTCCCCTACTCCACGATCCAGGGTGCTTGCTCTAACTTGGCAGTGTGATATCTGGTTGCATGTTGCATATGGTGTCTAGCTCGTATTGCTCCTAATTAGTGTAAACTGCATCTGCTTAGCTTACACATGATACATGTGAATATGACATGCTTTCCTGTTTTTGGTACATACTATATCTGTCTATCACACCATGTTCTTACATGAAACTACTCTTCTTGTGTATCCTGCATCAATCACTTATGATGGGACACCTTTAAGTTGGCAGTGTGATATTGGTTTGATGATTTCTAGCATGTATTGCTTCTAGTTTGATGAACGCCACCTATGACGAGACAGTTTTAACTTGGCAGAGTGATATTGATTGCACCTTCCATATGGTGTCTTGCAGTGTTTCTAATTTGTTGAAGTGCCTTCGGCTTAGTTACCACATCATAGGTGTGAATATGTCAAGCCTTCCATTTTTTCGTACATATTCCATCCTCGTATCATGACTTTGCCTTTCATCAGAGTAGTGTTCATTAGTATCATGCATGAATGAGTTCTGAAGAGCGAATGATATTCCTTTTTCTTGTCAGTATGACCTCACAATGCAAAATCAATAAAGCTGAAGGAAATTGGCAAGGCATTGGATGATGGTTGTCCTTCCGAGCAACTGAAACAGAGGTTCTTTATAGATTCTACTCCGCCATCCTCCCAACAAGATTTGCAAGACAACGCAAGGCTAGACAGTCAACGTAGTTGTGTAGATGATGAGCACATCTTCCCTACTCCACCATCATAGGTGCTTTCTCTAACTTGGCACTATTATATGTGGTTGCATGTTGCATATGATGTCTAGCTTGTATTGCTTCTAACTTTGTTGAATTGCATCTGCTTACTTTACACATAATGCCTGTGAATATGACATGTGTTCCTGTTTCTACATCAGACTACTATTCTTGCATATCCCGCATCAGTCACTTATGATAAGGCACCTTTAAGTCGCCACTGTGATATTGGTTGTGTCTTGCATATGATTTCTAGCATGTACTGCTTCTAATTTGTTGAAACGCCATACAGTTTGAACTTGGCAGAGTGATATGGGTTGCATCTTTCATATGGTGTCTAGCTTGCAGTGCTTCTAATTTGTTGAAATGCCTTCTGCTTAGTTACCACATCATAGGTGTGAATATGTAACACCATCCTGTTTTTCATACATATTCCATCCTCGCATCATGTGTTTACCTTTCATCCGAGTAGTGTTCGTCAGTATCATGCATGAATGAGTTCTGAAGAGCGAATTGTATTCCTTTTTGTTATCGGTTTGACCTCACAATGCAAAATCATTACAACTGAAGGAAATTAGTCCGGCAGTGGATGATGGTGGTCCTTCAGAGCAACTCAAACAGGGGGTCTCTACAGATGCTACTTCGCCATCCTCCCAACAAGATTCGCAAGGCAACACAAGGCTGGACAGTCAACGTAGCTGTGTAGATGATGAGCACATCTCCCCTACTCCACCATCACAGGTGCTTGCTCTAACTTGACACTAGTATATGTGGTTGCATGTTGTGTATGATGTCTAGCTTGTATTGCTTCTAACTTGAATTGCATCTGCTTAATTTACACATAATGCCTGTGAATATGACACATGTTCCTATTTCTAGAACATATGTGTACATGATGAGCACATCTCCCCTACTCCACCATCACAGGTGCTTGCTCTTACTTGGAACTGTTATACGTGGTTGCATTTTCCGTATGATGTCTAGTTTGTATTGCTTATGATTATGTTGAATTGCATCTGTGTAGCTTACAACTTATACCCGTAGCGATCACTTACCCATAAGACACATTTAACTTGGGACTGTGATGTAGGTTGCATCTTGCATTGTCTTCTAGCTTGTACTGCTTCTAATTTCTTGAAATCGCACTTACGACGAGACACTTTTTACCTGATAGAGTGACATTGGTTGCATGTTCATATGGTGCCTAGCTTTCATTTCTTCTAATTTTGTTGAAATGCCTTCCGCTTACTGTTTTTTCATACATATTCCATCCTCCTATCGTACGTGTGAATATGAAACGCTGTCTTTTTTTGTATATATTCCATCCTCCTATCCTACACTTGCCTTACATCAAAGTAGTGTTCGTCTGTGTCATGCATCAACCAGTTATGCAGAGCTAATTTTATTCATATTCTTGTGGTTTTGACTTCATAAGGCAATATCAAAAAATAGGAAGGAAAAGAGTAAGTTAGGGGGTGTTGGTGGTCCTCCGCACCGATGCAAACAAAGACTCTCTAGATTTGCCACTGCTACTGCTAATGAAGTTGAAGTCCAAAGTCTACATGATGAGTTCATCTCTCGTACTCCACCATCGCAGGTGCTTGCTTTAAGTTGATAGTGTGATAATTGGTTTCATGTTGCATATGTTGTCTAGCATGTATTTCTTCTATTTTGATTAAATTGCACCTGCTGAGTTTATACGTTATACATGTGCATATGGCATGGCTTTCTGTGTCTAGAATACACTACATCTATCTATCATATCATGTTCTTACATCAAAGTACTGCTATTGTGTATCCCGCATCAGTCACTCATGATTGGACGCTTTTAACATGGCAGTTTGATAGTGGTTGCATCTTGCATTGATTTCTACATTGTACTGCTTCTAATTTTTTGAATTGCCACTTATGACAAGACACTTTTACCTTGGCAGAGTAATATTGGTTGCATCTTTCATATGGTGTCTAGCTTGCATTACTTCTATTTTCTTGAAAATCCTTCTGCTTAGTTTGCACATCGTAGCTGTGAATATGTCATGTCGTCCTGTTTTTCTTACATATTCCATCCTCATAGGGTTGTCTTACATCAAAGTATTGCTTGTCTGTATCATGCATCAATGAGTTCTGAAGAGTGATTTTATTCTTTTGTGTTGTGGGTACAACTTGACATGGCAAAGTCAAAAAAGAGCAAGGAAAATAATATAGTAGGGAGTGTTGTTACTCTTCGGGTGAAACGGAAAAGGTTCTGCCGTCGAGATTCTGCTTGTACTTATAGTGCAGTAGAAGGTCCAAGTCCACCGGCTAAATCTACAAACACAGTATCACCTGCTCCACCAGCTGCAACATCCGCTTCAACTGTACCAGCATCTCAACCAGTTACCCGTTCGTTTGCTCCGGAACTGGCCAGTTCCCAAGCTACCTTCACACCTAACACTACTTCCGAAGCACTGCTGACACAACAGGACTTGGCAATATCATATGAACCTCATGAGAATCAACACCAAGACGGTACCTGACCGAGTCAAGTTGCAGTTGCATGCTCCTTTATATGTACTCTCACAGTTTGATGTACACTAACACTTTCCATATTCGTTGTTGAACTAGCACCACGGCGCAAGCGGCAACATACGTCAGGGATAATGCTTGACAGATTAACAAAATCTAAAGGAGGAAGAATGGAGATCCATTTTGAGGTAGGTTTAAAAAGGCCATGTGATGCTACATAGTCAGCCAAGTTAGTATCAGAGGTAGCTGTTGCCGTTAGGTGTCATGCACGTATCCTCCCAACATGGATCCAGTACAGGAATGAGAAAGACAATACCCAGTTCAACACCTTCCTTGACCATTTATCCGTAAGTAATGTTATTCATCGCAATTGGTAATATTGTCTTGCTCTGTCCCATACTTTCTAGCTTCCTCCTAATAAGACTCACATTCTTTTTTTAATAGATGAGGTTCAAGTTGGATCCAAAAGATGATGCAACTAAACAAGCATGCACTCATGTTTTTCAGTCTACTCTGCGACAGTATCGGTACCACCTTAGAAAATCTCACTTTGAAGGCAAGGCTAACAATGAAATCGCCCAAACATCTCCAGTGGAATATATTATAGATGAAGACTGGACAGGCCTCGTTAAACACTGGTCTGATCCAAAGTATCAGGTAGGCTATATGTATTTGATCAGAATACATATTGAACTTGTATTTATGTATGTTCCTTACAAGTGTATCTTCTTCTAGGCTAATTGTTTGAAGAACAAAACCAACCGTTCTAAAGTGAAATTCCAACAGACAACAGGATCTCGTAGCTATATTGCACACTGCGAGGCTCTTGTAAATAGCTGCTACTTCCTTCTTTTTTTGTGCCATATTATCCTATCTATATTGACTTGTTCCAAATACAAAGGAAAGCCCGTGCGGACCAAATAGAACCTGAACCAAATGCAGTGCAAATCTTCAAGGATTGCCACACCAGCAAGATGAAGGGCTTGAGCACAGCAGTTCAAGCCGCTGTTGTAAGTCCTTACTCCTCCTGCCGTGAACTGATTGGTACTATGATGTGTTCATTTAACTACTTCGTTTGTAGCCAATGTCAGTTACTCTGTTCACTTTTATTCATAGTTGTCTTAACGTATCATTTCACCTTACATGGTTTAAAAGAGATGAAGGATATTCTTTTGGTCTTGATCTGTAATCTAGTTGTTATGTTCACATGCGCACACAATGATAAAATTTGTTTTATATATGTTTGCCCATGATATGAATGATGTCATACTATGTTCATCCTACTTTAAACCATGTCTCTTTATCCTTAGATGTCAACGAATGTGAGGAAATAGACAATACAGTAGGCATGCTACATGGATGTAACATCCCAAATTTTCAATTTGGAATGTTATACATTAGGTCATCACTGCATATCATATTTTATTTTGCTTTTGGCCTGATCCAGAAATTCTACGCAACTCAAGGACCCACGGAGAGAGTTGGGGATTTCGTTATTTTCATATTTTGGTTTCTCTCAAATTTTGAAAATAGGATCATTGATTTCATTTATTTTATCTTCAGTTATTTCTATAATAAAAATATGAGAGAGGGAATAAAATGACTTTCCCAAAATAAAGAAATATTGAAGGTTTAATGAAAAAAAATCAAGTAAGATTTGATTTCGGAGTTTTCTCGCTATTTTATTTGAATTTAGGAAAATTGCACGTTTTTCAAAACTGCATTTTAGGGCCAAGAAAATGTTCATCTTGTTCTAAATATTTTATTTAGACGGCGAAAATTTGTTTTGGCATTTTTAGATTTTTATTTATTTTTTCTAGGATTTTTTTAGTACGGCGGGATTATTTAAAAAAAGCTCCCGCGCGCCCGACTGGGCTGAAGCCCAACCGAGCCAGGTCGGCCCGCCCACGCCACCGTCTCCCGCACCGGATTGGGACCGGAGTCCCGATCGCCGCCGCCGCCCGAGTCCGGGAGGAGCACGCCTCCCGAGGTGCACCCTCCCCCAAGCCAGGATGCCCCCCTCCTTAAATAGCCGCCGCCACCCCACCCCGCCGCCTCGCCTCGCCCCGCCGCCGCAACCGCGTGCCGCGCCACTCACCGTCGCTTGACGCGCCTGCTGCGCCGTCACCGCCGATGCGGCCTCACCCCACCACCGCCCGAAGCCCCGCCAGAGCCGCCGGACTTCGCTGGAGTCCCAACGAGGTAGCCACCCGCCGCCGCCCCGGTTTTCTAAGAAAAACCGATTCGGTTTTTTAGAAAACCCTAGGTTTTATTTTTTTTAGATCGGTTTTATCAGTTCTTTTATTTAGCAGCGTTCGCTCTTTCGTTCGTTCTAACGAACGCGTTCACTGTTTAGCTACAGTTAACGAACGTTCGTTCGTTAATCTATTCGTCAGTTTTTCTTTTTCTCGGATTTTACCGCGATTATTTCTGATCGCGATTTCTGATCCGATTTTCGTTTTAGTTTATCTTTTCGCTCATTTATCGGAATCAGGTGATTCATGCACCTAGAGTTTCATCTCGAAAC
The DNA here is from genome assembly GCF_002162155.2 of Triticum dicoccoides. NCBI lineage: Eukaryota > Viridiplantae > Streptophyta > Magnoliopsida > Poales > Poaceae > Triticum > Triticum dicoccoides. Next base: position 503,562,797 of record NC_041386.1, on the reverse strand, counting down.
CCTCTTTCCGTTTAACCAACTCAAACAAGTTTTTGCTTCTGTAAAATTTGACTTAGATCCATATTAGTAAACGAAGCTTGTTTCTTTCGTCGTTTGACTTTCGTTGCTTCGTTCGATTTGATTCTTTTTGCAAACCGGAGTTCTTAAGTTGAGCTTTCTGGTTAGATCTCTTATTTGAGTTTTACCCGTGCATTAGATGAGTACTTCTGGTATACTTGTTTGTTTGCGATAGAGTACCCAGAGTGCGCCGCTTGCTACTTTGAATCTCTAGGTTTCGCGGATCATCAGCAAGGCAAGTAACACTTTGATCATACCTCTTTACTACCCCATTTTTATTGCATTAGATCAATCCTCAAACAATTGCATGATTAGGATCTGATTAATATGTGGGTTTTGGGAAGTAGATGAGGTAGTACCTATTACCTGTTTTATTATCAAACCCTTGGGAGTTACTTCTACGTTTGCTTGTTGCCATGCCATGCTAGTAGACGTGGATTGGGTGAGTGTATCCGTGACAGATGTGAGATTGTTAAATTAATGGTTTATTTAATGTGGCAACTTAAACACACATCTGTGTGGATTGAGGCACCTGGGTATTCCAGTGATTGCCTATTTTTCTTTATGGACCGCCACCCAGGCTCAAAGGGATCATGAGATTTTTCATACTAGAAACTTCCGTGTGTAGCCACAAGCTACTATGGGCTCTAGCATAGTTGACTAAGTCGTGTGAACTCTTACAGTGGTTGACTAGAAGATGTAGGGGATGTAGGTTGGTACTGTCTACCCGATCGTAAGGTGCTAGCGCTTCTGAAAGACTATGTCTCGGTCATCCGTTTCTCAAACATCATGTAGTGCGAGAATTCCAACGGAGGAGATCGAGTCTTGTGGGGAAAAGTGCGCAAACCTCTGCAGAGTGTATAAACTAATCATGGTTAGCCGTGTCCCCGGTTATGGACGTCTTGAGTATCTAGTACTTGGAATATCATGTGAATCTCATCATGTTACTTTAATTAATATTGTTGGGTTTTAATGTTAATGCTTAATTGTGATTGAGAGGATGTCTATCTTCTCAATGTTCAACAACCACCATGATAGTTAAATAAAAAATTTATTCCTTTGCAGTAGGGGAAAATTGGCTTTATGCAACAACTGTAACCATAAAGCTTTCCACCAGCCATATATGCATGTAGTATAGCTTTATTCTTTCATTACTCTCTATGTGTTACCTTGCCAGCATATTCCATGTGCTGACCCGTTTTCGGGCTGCAACGTTCATGTTGCAGACTTTTCAGACGACGAGTAAGGTGCCTTTAGGTCGTGGTTCTATACTCAGTGATGCCGTTGGAGTTGATGGACTCACTTATCTTCCAAGCCTTCCGCTGTTATCGTTATTATATGGCCATAAGCCATATTTATTGTAATAAGTTCTCTTTTGAGACATTCGATGTAATAAGTGTGTGATTGCTAATCTGTTATAAATCCTTCAAGTACTATGCGTGTCAGCATTACTGATCCAGGCATGACACTAAAGCACAGAGATCAGATTGTTTGAGGTCTGGTCGCTACAAGATGGTATCAGAGCACACGCTGACTGTAGGACACGACCACTAATCTAAAGCCCTAGATCACTACTCCCTCTTCTCATTTCTGACTCCTCATCTTCTCTGCTCTTTTTAGGATGGCGGATGCAAGGAAAAAGTTCATGCAACCGGATGAAGATACACCCTTTGGTCGTCACTTGAAGGAAGTCACTAGATACCTGAAATGGGAGTACCAAGCTTCACCGGAACCTACAACGCCACTTTACCTGAAGAGGAGCGCTGGATGATTCAAGTTCAAGTTCCAGGAAGGATGTTCATGCCTGTCACTGAGCCCATAGAGTTTTTCTTTGATGCACCAACCTGGAGTCTAGGAAAGAGCATGGCAGCCCACATCACTATGGGACGCATTGGAGAAGTCTACCACAAGGATCTCAAGGATACTATCTACCAGATTTGTGGGCGCCGAGATGAGCAATGGGAGATGATCATCACCAGGAAGGATAGATCAATTGCAACTTTCATCCAGGAGTTAAACCAACACATTCGACGCCAGGAGAACCAGATGTGTGCAGGCATGATAGACCTGAAGAAGGCCATGACCAAGATCATGGAGCTGGAAGAAGAACTCAAGTCTACACGCGATGGATATGAGGAGGAAATAGCAACACTCGTGGAGAAGAACAAAAATCTGAAGAAGAAGAAGAATAAGAAGCTAAAAGTATTCATGGGATTTCCCGCGACTGGAGGAGAAGACGAAGATTGCACTTGTCCAGAGAACTACATCATAATCGACGACACCGACTCAGACCCAAACGATAGCGATGATGACTATGTTGATGAAGCTGGAGCAGATATCATGGAGTCTTCATCGGAGCAGTTTTTCTAGTCGACCACCATAACAGTAGTAGTATTCCCCCATGTATGTAGTATAGCCCGAGCACTTTTGTAACGATAGATAGACCGTTGTATGCCTTGTTTGGTTTGAATGAAGTGATTTTGTTTGCATTTGCTTCATGTGCATATGGGTAGTGTTTCTCCCTAGACCTCATTCTATTCTATATTCTCATCTTTTCTAAACCCCCAGATGCCTCCGAGACGTGACAATGGATTTGCTTTCCCATCGAAGCTCACTCAGTTAATCCAGCAGCAGAATACCTTGATGCAGTTGCTAGTCCAGAATCAGAATCAAGGGAACAACAACAACAACAACAACAACAACAACAACCCACCACCACCACCTGTTGATCACTTAACCCGTTTTCTTAGGCTGAACACACCGGTGTTCTGCAGTAGCACCGAGCCTATAGTTGCAGATGATTGGCTCCGCAATATTGGAAGGGAGTTAACCACTACAGGATGTACTGATGTTGAGAAGGTGTGATTTGCCGCACATCAGTTGGATGGACCAGCAGCATCATGGTGGGAGAATTACACTGTCACCTACCCTATAGCCACGGTGACATGGGACCAATTTCAACAGGCTTACCGTACAGCCCATGTTTCAGCAGGAGCTATGGCCATGAAGAAGCGTGAGTTTCGCAACTTGCGCCAAGGAGGACGGACAGTTGGCCAGTATGTGGATGACTTTAGTAAGTTAGCACGTTATGCCCCAGATGATGTTGCTACGGATGCAGCTAAGCAGGAGAAGTTTCTGGAAGGACTAAATGATGAGTTGAGCATGCAGTTGATGGTAGCAAGCTTCAACAACTAACAGGAGTTGGTATATCATGCTCTTATGATTGAAGGGAAGCAGCGGCAGATTGAAAACCGCAAGAGGAAGTATGGACAAGGGAAGTACAATGCTGGAGCTCAGCAGAAGCCATGTTTTACCCCTAAACCGGGAGGACATTTTCAGCATACCCATGGAGGAGGTAGCTCGCACAATCATAATGGCCCCAAGAATGGTAATGGGAATGGAGGAAGCAACGACCAGAACTGTACCAACCCATCAACACCAGCCAAGAGAGACCTGAGCCAAGTCACTTGCTATAAGTGCCAGAAGACTGGACATTAGGCCAATGAATGTCCTGAAGCCCAGAATGGAAATGGCAATGTATGCTCTGAGAAGAAGCTGAACCCTTTCAATAGGGACAGGTGAACCACGTTAACGTGGAGGAGGTTGAAGCTCAGCCAGATGCAGTAATAGGTAAGTTTTTGGTTAGGTCATTTACTGCACTCTTCCTTTTTGATACTGGTGCATCGCATTCATACATCTCAAGGGGATTTGTGGATATGTATAAACTGCCAACCCAAGCCCTTAGGTCACCCATGTTAGTAACCTCGCCTGGAGCAGAGTATATGGCTAGTCTATGGTGTGATCGGTTACCATTAAGGATTGGTAACTATGTATTTCCCTCGGACCTAATAGTATTGGAATCTCAAGGATTAGATGTGATATTAGGCATGGATTGGTTATCGAAGTATGGACGGAACATTGAATGCGCCAGTAAGTCAATTTTGCTTACGACGCCAGAAGGAAGAAGGATCAAGTATGTATCCTGGCATGTGCCTAAGAGGACTCAAGTAAATTCCTTATCAGGAGTTGTGCAGGAGGAAGTACCACTGGTGAAGGATTTCCCTGACGTATTTCCAGAGGAGTTGCCAGGCATGCCACCGGATAGAGATATTAAGTTTTTGATTGAGCTTTTGCCAGGCACAGGACCCATATCTAAGAGACCACATAGGATGCCCGCAAAAGATTTGGAGGAGATTAAGAAACAGATTAAAGAATTACTGGATAAAGGATATATTCGCCCAAGTTCTTCGCCTTGGGAATCGCCAGTACTTCTAGTGGAGAAGAAGGATGGATCATTAAGGATGGTTGTTGATTATCGAGGATTGAATGAAGTAACAATCAAGAACAAGTACCCACTGCCGATGATCAATGATCTGTTTGATCGATTGCAAGGAGCTAAGGTATTTTCCAAGATTGATCTGCGATCAGGATACCATCAGTTGAAAATTCGAGAGCAGGATATACCTAAGACGGCTTTTACCACCAGGTATGGGCTGTATGAGTATATCGTTATGTCATTTGGTCTGACTAACGCACCTGCATATTTCATGAACATGATGAACAAGGTGTTTATGGAGTTTTTGGATAAGTTCGTCGTGGTGTTCATTGATGATATTTTGATCTACTCAAAGAATGAAGAGGAGCATAAGGAGCATTTGTGTTTGGTACTTGAGAAGCTCAGAGAACATCAGTTATATGCCAAGTTCAGCAAATGTGAGTTTTGGTTGAAGGAAGTTGGATTCCTCGGACATGTTATATCCGGAGAAGGTATAGCAGTAGATCCCCCCAAGGTTGTCACTGTGACAAATTGGGAAGCACCAACAACAGTTGGAGAGATCCGGAGTTTTCTTGGACTTGCAGGATACTACTGGAGATTTATAGAGAATTTCTCAAAAACTGTGAAGCCTATGACGGAGTTGTTGAAGAAGGATACCAAGTTCAAATGGACTGAGGAATGTGAGGCCATTTTCCAGGAGTTGAAGAAATGTTTGGTTACATCACCAGTGTTGATTCTGCCAGATCAGAGCAAGGATTATGAGGTGTATTGCGACGCTTCACGTCGAGGACTTGGAGTAGTGCTTACGCGGGAGGGAAGAGTTGTTTCGTATGCTTCACGACAGCTGAAACCTCATGAGTTGAATTATGCCACACATGATTTGGAGTTAGCAGCCGTAGTGCATGCATTGAAGACTTGGAGACATTTTCTCATTGGAAACCATTGTGAAGTATAAACGGATCACAAGAGTTTGAAGTATATTTTCACGCAGAAGGAGCTAAATCTCAGGCAAAGGAGATGGTTGGAGCTCATCAAGGATTATTATATGAGATTGCATTATCATCCCGGAAAGGCTAACATAGTAGACGATGCGCGCCGTAAGAGCCATGTCAACACACTAATGACGGGAGATTTACCGAAGGAGTTAGCCGAAAACCTTCGTGAGCTATGTTTGGAGATAGTTCCGAGAGGCTTTGTAGCAGCATTGGAGATTCAGTCTACTTTGATGGATAAGATCAGAGAAGCTCAGAAGACTGACAAGGAGGTTGCCTCTATAAAGGAGAAGATGAGCAAAGGAAAAGCTAAAGGATTTTGTGAGGATGAGCACGATACCCTATGGTCTGAAGACCGTGTTTATGTGCCTAACGACCCGGAGATCAGGAAGTTGATTCTGCAGGAGGCCCATGATTCACCATATTCGATTCACCCAGGAAATACCAAGATGTATTTGGATTTGAAGGATGCTTTCTAGTGGACCGGAATGAAGAAGGGTATTGCGGAGTATGTAGCAGTTTGTGATGTATGTCAGAAAGTAAAGGCAGAACATCAGAAGCCAGCAGGATTTCTACAACCATTGTCGATACCCGAATGGAAGTGGGATAAGCTAGGCATGGATTTTATCACGGGATTATCCAGGACCCGTTCAGGCTATGACTCGATATGGGTTGTAGTCGATCGCTTGACGAAGGTAGCTCATTTCATCCCAGTAAAGACCACTTACACCAGTGCTAAGTTGGCAAAGATATACATGACCAGGATCGTATGTCTGCATGGAGTTCCGAGGAGCATTGTATCAGATAGAGGAACCAAGTTTACCTCAAAGTTTTGGAATCAGTTGTACAAAACTTTGGGTACCAGGCTAGAGTTCAGTACAGCTTTTCATCCGTAGACAGATGGACAGACCGAGAGAGTCAATCAGATTTTGGAGGATATGCTGAGAGCTTGTGCGCTAGATTATGGATCTAGTTGGGATGAAAATTTTCCATATGCAGAGTTCTCTTACAACGACAGTTATCAATCCAGTTTGAAGATGGCCCCTTTCGAAGCCTTCTACGGAAGGAGGTGTAGGACCCCATTGTCGTGGGATGAAGTTGGAGACTGCCAGTTGTTTGGACCGGATTTGATTAAGGAGTCTGCACAGAAGGTGAAGTTTATTCGCGATAGGCTCAAGGTAGCCCAGTCCAGGCAGAAGAGCTATGCAGATTCTAAACGCAAGGAGACAGTTTACAAAGTCGGAGACCGAGTGTATCTTCGAGTATCTCCACTTCGAGGAGTTAAGCGTTTTGGAGTTAAGGAAAGCTAGCGCCATGCTTTGTGGGACCCTACAAAGTTTTGGGGCACATGGGAGAAGTTGCTTATAAGTTGGAATTGCCTGATGGATTGTCGGGAGTTCACGACGTGTTCCACGTCTCCCAGTTGAAGAAGTGACAGCAGAGATGGCGGACATACCGCTGAGAGATACAGTGCCGCTGGAAGCAATTCGGTTGGATAGTGATTTGACTTATGAGGAGAAACCAGTCAAGACTCTTGAGTATGCCAGCTGAGTCACCCGCAACAAGGTTATCAAGTTTTGCAAAGTTCAGTGGAGCCACCACACCGAGGATGAAGCCACCTGGGAGCGAGAGGAAGAACTGCTGAAGGACCACCCTCACCTATTTTCTAGACAACCCGAATCTCGAGGGTGAGATTCATCTTAAGGGGGTAGGTTTGTAACATCCCAAATTTTCAATTTGGAATGTTATACATTAGGTCATCACTACATATCATATTTTATTTTGCTTTTGGCCTAGTCCAGAAATTCTACGCAACTCAAGGACCCACTGAGAGAGTTGGGGATTTCGTTATTTTCATATTTGGGTTCCTCTCAAATTTTCAAAATAGGATCATCGATTTTATTTATTTTATTTATTTTATCTTCAGTTATTTCTATAATAAAAATATGTGAGAGGGAATAAAATGACTTCCCAAAATAAATAAATATTGAAGGTTTAATGAAAAAATCAAGTAAGATTTGATTTCGGAGTTTTCTCACTATTTTATTTGAATTTAGGAAAATTGCACGTTTTTCAAAACTACATTTTAGGGCCAAGAAAATGTTCATCTTGTTCTAAGTATTTTATTTAGACGGTGAAAATTTGTTTTGGCATTTTTAGATTTTTATTTATTTTATTCTAGGATTTTTTTAGTACGGCGGGATTATTTAAAAAAAAAACTCCCGCGCGCCCGACTGGGCCGAAGCCCAGCCGAGCCAGGCCGGCCCGCCCGCGCCACCGTCTCCCGCACCGGATCGGGACCGGAGTCCCGATCGCCACCACCGCCCAACTCCGGGAAGAGCACGCCTCCCGAGGCGCCCCCTCCCCCAAGCCAGGACGCACCCCTCCTTAAATAGCGGCCGCCACCCCAACCCGCTGCCTCGCCTCGCCTCGCCCCGCAGCCGCGTGCCACGCCGCTCACCGCCGCCTGTCGCGCCTGCTGCGACGTCGCCGCCGATGCCGCCTCACCCCGCCACCACCCGAAGCCCCGCCACCGCCCGAAGCCCCGTCGGAGCCATCGGACTTCACCGGAGCCCCGACGAGGTCGCCGCCCGCCGCTGCCCTGGTTTTCTAAGAAAAACTGATTTGTTTTTTTTAGAAAACCCTAGGTTTTATTTTTTTAGATCGGTTTTATCGGTTCTTTTATTTTGCAGTGTTTGCTCGTTCATTCATTCTAACGAACGTGTTCACCTTTTCATTACAGTTAATGAACGTTCGTTCGTTAATCTATTTGTCAGTTTTTCTTTTTCTCGGATTTTTCCGCGATTATTTCTGATCGCGATTTTTGATCCGATTTTCGTTTTAGTTTATCTTTTCGCTCGTTTGTCAGAATCAGGCGATTCAAGCGCCTGGAGTTTCGTCTCGAAACCCTCTTTCCGTTTAACCAACTCAAACAAGTTTTTGCTTCTGTAAAATTTGACTTAGATCCAGATTAGTAAACAAAGCTTGTTTCTTTCACTGTTTGACTTTCGTTGCTTCGTTCGATTTGATTCTTTTTGCAAACCGGAGTTCTTAAGTTGAACTTTCTGGTTAGATCTCTTATTTGACTTTTACCCATACATTAGATGAGTACTTGTTGTATGCTTGTTTGTTTGCGATAGAGTACCCGGAATGCGCCGCTTGCTACTTTGAATCTCTTGGTTTCACGGATCATCAGCAAGGCAAGTAACACTTTGATCATACCTCTTTACTACCCCGTTTTTATTGCATTAGATCAGTCCTCAAACAATTGCATGATTAGGATCTGATTAATATGTGGGTTTTGGGAACTAGATGAGGTAGTACCTATTACCTGTTTTATTATCAAACCCTTGGGAGTTACTTCTACGTTTCCTTGTTGCCATGCTATGCTAGTAGACGTGGATTGGGTGAGTGTATCCATGACAGATGTGAGATTGTTAAATTAATGGTTTATTTAAGGTGGCAACTTAAACACACATCTGGGTGGATTGAGGCACCTGGGTATTCCAGCGATTTCCTGTTTTTCTTTATGGACTGCCACCCAGTCTCAAAGGGATCATGAGATTTTTCATACTAGAAACTTCTGTGTGCAGCCACAAGCTACTAAGGGCTCTAGCATAGTTGACAAAGTCGTGCGAACTCTTACAATGGTAGACTAGCAGATGTAGGGGATGTAGGTTGGTACTGTCTACCCGATCGTAAGGTGCTAGCGCTTCTGAAAGACTATGTCTCGGTAATCCATTTCTCAAACATCTTGTAGTGCGAGAATTCCAATGGAGGAGATCGAGTCTTGTGGGGAAAAGTGTGCAAACCTCTGCAGAGATGTATAAACTAATCATGGTTAGCCGTGTCCCCGGCTATGGACGTCTTGAGTATCTAGTACTTGGATTATGATGTGAATCTCATCATGTTACTTTAATTAATATTGTTGGGTTTTAATGTTAATGCTTAATTGGGATTGAGAGGATGTCTATCTTCTCAATGTTCAACAACCACCATGATAGTTAAATAAAAAATTTATTCCTTGCAGTAGGGAAAAATTGGCTTTATGCAACAACTGTAACCATAGAGCTTTCCACCATCCATATATGCATGTAGTATAGCTTTATTCTTTCATTACTCTCTATGTGTTACCTTGCCAGCATATTCCATGTGCTGACCCGTTTTCGGGCTGCAACGTTCATGCTGCAGACTTTTCAGACAACGAGTAAGGTGCCTTTAGGTCGTGGTTCTATACTCAGTGATGTCGTTGGAGTTGATGGACTCACTTATCTTCCAAACCTTCCGATGTTATCGTTATTAGATGGCCTTAAGCCATATTTATTGTAATAAGTTCTCTTTTGAGCCATTCGATGTAATAAGTGTGTGATTGGTACTCTGTTATAAATCCTTCAAGTATTGTGCGTGTCAGCATTACTGATCCAGGGATGACACTAAAGCACGGAGATCAGACAATTTGAGGTCTGGTCGCTACAATGGACATATGTTCCGAAAGTGATTTTATTATGTAGTTGGCACTACAATACATGCTAATGTATTACAGTAGTTCACCGAAATAAGTTATGTATAAATGTTTAACCTACTTTGTTTGTTTTTGTCTCATTAGTAACTTATCTGGTACACTAATCTACAAGTTCAAACTTTTAGGAAGCTATGGAAAAAAGATTGAACAGCCACAACCACCTGAAGGTGACGAGGCTACTACAGGCACAATGTCACCACTTGCTGCAGTGCCTCAGTATCTCTCCAATAACAGTGCAAAAAGCACCTTCCCGCGTAATTCTGGGTTGGTTGTCAAGGTAACCTCGTCCAAATCGCCTACTGAACAAAATCTTCCTGCTAGACAGAGTGATATATCTGTGCTCCAGACACAAGTCCAATCCCTAATGGATGTTGTTTCGAAAACAAGAATAGTGGTTGAGAAATGTCGTCAAGATATGAATGGTTTTGAAACCAGACTATCAGACATTCGCTTCGTTGTTCAAGAGCAATGGCAGAAAAAAGGTGGAGATCGTGCTGCTCCATCAGATTCTACAGCCTGAAACATTAGCACTCAGGTCAAATGATCTGTGCTTCTGTACATCTGATGGTGCTTTTATCTGGAAGGACTGTAAACTTTATGCCAACAAGCATTTTGTTGGATGGTTGGAGTTTATTTGGTTGTGATACAACATTTATGATGCTGCCTTCGGCTGCAGTAATTACGATGCTATTTTTGTATAGTGTAGGTTTATCTTAGTAATGTATTCGGCCGAAAGCTTCGTAGGAGCCCAAACATGCCAACATTCGTCGGGCCCATTCCAATTGGGCTAAAAACGATTACGGGCCAAAATTGGCATGTAGCCCACTAAAAATATCTGGGCCTAAATCAGCATAAGCTTTCATATTTTTCCGATAGGCCTATGCCCATAGCGGGCCTTTAACAGGCCTAAACATAATTTGGGCCCTCAGTAAAATAGGCTGTTTACAGGTGTAAATATCTCGAGCCCATAAAAAACATGGGCCTTTAATAGACCAAAAGTGAGATTGGGCCCTGATTGTGCCAAATAACCCACTGGACTTAGCAGGCCGAAATGGTGGCCCATTTATGATGCGGATCTTTGACAGGCCGAAATTCGGACGGGCCGTAAATGCGCCGACTTAATACATGGGCCTTTAACTGGCCGGAACTTCGGTCGGGCTAGATTATCGTCATTTTTATATGGGCCGTTAATGGGCCCGATATGATGTTGGCCCACATATGGCCCATGGTTTACGTCCGGCGTTAATAGGCCGAAAATGACAACAGGCCGAAAGTGGCCCAAAGCTATAGTGGGCCTCTAATAGGCCGAATGTCAGACATGGTCGAATATGACCCAAATCCTTCATGGTCATTTATGGGCCAAAAGTTTTGATGGCCTATAAATGGGCCCAAATGAAGCCAGACCTTTAACAGGCCAGAAATACACCGGGCCGTAATTCGGCCCAATTACTTAGCGGACTGTTAACGGGCCAGAAGTGACCATGGGCCGCGTTGATAACAAGTTTAGGACAGGCCGTTGACGGGCTGATTTGACAGAGAATGTTGGGCCTTTAGCTGGGCTGGCCCATTATGGTCTGCAGAATCTTGTGGGCCTTTAGCTGGGCCGGCCCATTGTAGTCCGCAAAATCTTGTGGGCCTTTAGCTGGGTCGGCCCATTATGGTCTGCAAAATTGTGTGGGCCTTTAGCTGGGCCGGCCCATTATGGTACGCGAAATTGTGTGGGCCTTTAGTTGGGCCAGCCCATTATGGTCCGCTAAATCTTATGGGCCTTCAGTTGGGCTAGCCCATTTAACCTTTGTGGGCCACTTTTGGGTCGGTCCACGTGTCAACATATCATAGGCCCATCTCGATCGTTGGATGAGTGACACCTGTGCCAACGCGGAGCTGACGCGTGGATCCGGCAGCCAATGAGAATTTTACACGTGGAAAATCGGCATTGGTCGTGGCAGTTAACGGGTTATCGGATCCAAAATCCGACCCGATAGTTTAACGGCGTTCCGTTACAGTGGATGCCACGTGTCGGTCACCCTTGACGAAAGCACTTCTATGACACGCGATTTATCGTCATGGAAGTGGACACTTCTGTGATGATAATTTTGGCAATGTCATGGAACACTTCTACGACAGCACAGGTATGACTATCTTGATTCTGTCATAAATTTGTCATGGATGTACATGCATGACAAAAAACGTGACCTACTGTGACAAACACGTATCATCACGGAAGTGTATTTTTTGTAGTGATTATTACCTTTCACTTGCACAACCGAATGATATGAAAATAATAATAGTGCAAGAGTGCCATGGACTAAGATGGAATCTGCAAACATTTTATTCAACAGGAGAAGACAAGGTAAAATGGGCTCTTATTAGTTCAACAGTTATTCATGTGAGAGCCACTCAACATTTTCTTCGTGGTCTTCTCCTCGGTACTACTCGAATAAAAGAAAATAAATTCAGAGAAACACACTGAAATATTTTTGGAGTTTTTGGTTTTTCTTCAACAAGCAAACAAAAATGAGAAATCTATTTACACAGGAAAACTCCCAACAAGGAAAAGAAGAACAAGGAAATCTTTTTGGATTTTATTTTTAGTACTACTACTAAGCATGCATGGAAAGTAAATTACTACAACTATTTTTTGGTTCTAAAGTTTTTCAAACACACAAGAAGAAGGCAAGAAAAATAAATCTAAGCATGGACGATACAATGAAAAAGTGTGAGCACCGACAGATAGAATGATATGTGAGCATGAATATAATGTCGGTGAGAAACACGTACTCCCCCAAGCTTAGGATTTTGGCCTAGTTGGTAGTGAATCAGTAGCCTGGATGGTAGTATTCGGCATGGTAGCTCACGGAGGCTCTCGGTGTGGAGGCCTTAGCACGCCGTGCCGCCAACACTGATGTGTTGTGAGCTCGGGCCTCGGTCTCAAGAACAAAATATCTTTCCTTGCTGTGATAATCAAAGAGAGCAGGCGCGGGCAAATATGTGTCCACAACATGTGATTGGTTAAACAACAAATTATAAGTGAAGTTATCAGCCCTTCCCTTGACAATCTTATGCTCCTTTAAGGCATCAAAATCTAAATATCGAGTGGGTAGGATAGAGTCAAAGGGAAAAGGTGAAACACCCAGTCCTCGTGCTAAACGTCTGGCATAAATTCCACCATAGAACCAACCACTTTTGGCGTTATTCTGAAGTCTACGTGCAGCAATCACTCCAAGGTTATAATTCCTTTCACTAGTGAGAGCGGTGTGAATGAGGCTCAAGTCTGGCGAACAAAGTATGCTACAGTATTGCTTGCCTACTATGCATTTCTCGTTAAATAATGCAATGTACTGAATTGCAGGAAAGTGAATGCTCTTTATTCTTCCACACCTGGAGATTAATTATCTGCAGCAATATGATCAGTAGCAAAGTAGTTTGATAGTTTTGATAGTAGTGAGAGTAGCAACGATAACAGTAACAGTGATAGTAGTAGTTTGTAGCAAGTAACAGTGATGATAGTAGTAGTAACTTAGCAGAAACAATAAGGATAAATTCATAGGCATTGGATCGGTGACTTGTTGGATGATATTCATCATGAGACGGTTATAACCTAGGGCGATACGACACTAGTTCTAGTTCATCAATATAATGTAGGCATGTATTCCGTAAATAGTCATACATGCTTTATTAAAAGAACTTGCATGACATGTTTTGTCCTACCCTCCCATGGCAGCAGGGTCCATATTGGAAACTATGGGATATTATGGCCTCCTTTTAATAGAGAACCGGCACAAAGCATTAACACATAGTGAATACATGAACATCTCAAAGTACGGTTATCACCGGGAGTGGGCCCGGTTGTTGTCACTCCGGGGTTGCCGGATCATAACCATAGTAGGTGACTATAACTTGCAAGATCGGATCTAAAACAGGGATATAATGATGAATTCATAAACGGTTCAGATATAGAATCATGGGACCCGGGCCCAAAGTGACAAGCATTAAGCATGGCAGAGTCATAGCAACATCAATCAAAGAACATAGTGGATACTAGGGATCGGGCCCTAACAAAACTAACTCGATTACATGATGAATCTCATCCAACTTCTCACCGACCAGCGAGCCTACGAAGGAATTACTCACTCCCAGTGGGGAGCATCATGGAATTGGTGATGGAGATAGGTTGGTGATGACAAAGATCGAAGATCCCCCTCTTCGGAGCCCCAAGCGGGCTCCAGATTTGCCCTCCCGAGGAAGAACAGGGCCTGGCGGCGGCTCTGTCTCGTGGATTGTGATAATTCTTTCTCAATTATTATTTTCTGGAAATATGTGAATTTATAGTATCAGGGGGGTCGTCAGCGGGGCCACCAGGTGGGTACAACCCACCTGGGCGCGACAGGACAGGGGGTGCGCCCTGGTGGGTTGTGCCCACCCAGGTGCCCCTCTCCGGCAGGTCTTGGCTCCAGAAATTCTCTTTATTGATATAAAAATCCTCAAAAAGTTTTGTTCCATTACGAGAACTTTTATTTCTGCACAAAAACAACACCATGGTAGTTCTGTTGAAAACAACGTCAATCCGGGGTTAGTTTCATTCAAATCATGCAAATTAGAGTCCAAAACAAGAGGAAAAGCGTGAGAAAAAGTAGATACGTTGGAGACATATCCGAGACCACGGTAAGTCGTTCATAAGTGCCGCTTGCAAGCCGAGACAACTGCCTTATTTGCATCCAGGAAGTCCGTTGAACCAAAGGACGCATAAATGTACTAGTACTACTAGTACACAATAGCGTCGTCTGTCCAGCTTAGTGCGGTGAGGTGGTTTCTCGAAGAAGACGATGGAGAAGCGGAGTCAGCGGAGAGTGAAATGATAGTTGCTTCGTCCATGCTTTATGATTTGATGCCTCACTGCTTTCTGATTTGTGATAGAAGGGACATGGTAGTAGACTTTGTGCTCTATACTGTACATGCATCCAGGCACGGGAGAAAGAGGAGAGCCATTGCATTTTTCTATTCCTTCAATCAATCAATCAATCAGGGAGCTTCGGTTCCATCTTTTTGACTTTGGCAACACTGTCCGCAATGGTTCCCATCGATGACAAAAGCTATTTTCACATTTGGCTACACATTGTGGATGCCCTTAATCGTACCACTTGGTTTTGCTCCTGTGTGCTATCTATACAAATCTCAATTATATTGATCTAAAAAATTATAGAATCAAGATTAGTAAGAAGGAGGTGATTTTGCCGCGCAGATGGCGGGGGAGGTTTCTTATTTTTAGAGGACGTTAGCCTGGCGGTTTGCTAACATGCGGTCCCACGTGTCAGTGCTTTACCAAGCCGATCCACGTCCCACATGAGGTAGAACAACGGCAGAAGCAACACGTGGTTAACTTGAAGAAGATGAGGGAGAAGCAGATTCAGCAACGGGTGAAATGATGGTTTCTTCGTCCCTCCAACTTCTCTTTTTACTAGCGTTATTATTACTTCGTCCCTCCAACTTAACTGCGGGAAAGGTGCAGCTTTGTGATTTGACGCCTCATTGCTCATTACTATGCCAACGCCATGACTGGGGTGCTTCACCCCTGCTGCTCTGCACTGTATTTCGGTATGGCACATGGACCCTATAGCTTGATGTCCCACATGTCGGCGAATGGGACTAGAACATTTACGAAAGCGAGCGCTCCACTCTTATGACGGAGGAGTACACGACACGACAGCCCGGTGAACTGTCACTTGTATTGTACAATACTATACTTTTGCTGTTTCGCACGATCCATCGATACAAACCCGATTAAACAGGAAATGGCGGGATTTTTCCCGTGCGGTAGATGATAGTGGCCATACATTTCAAAGGCAATTTTAATGTATGCAAACTGAATAATTAAGTAACAATATGATATCTAGTAAAACTAAAAACACATATGATTTATTGTGTTAGAGTATAGTAGTAGTGTTGTATTGCATAGTTGTTAGATGTAACATGCAAGAACGTGTAGAGATGCAGTTTTGCAGGGCCTACAGAGAGAAAGCGTAATACAGTCACCTAACTTCAGAATACGCTCATTACGGTCACTATATACGTTTTGCGGTGATTATACGATCACTTGCTCACCGTTCAGCATCGGATTGCACTCTATTGACCGGCCAAATAGTCTGTGTGGCACCATGTTGACTAGTTAAATTGACCACGTTCCTTGTGGGTCCCACCTATCAGTTCGCATAGGAAAAAGGTCAGATAAACATAAATTTACGCAGGCGCGACAAGACTCCAATCCCTGCTCGGGAATCACCTGGTTGTGTATGTGTCTGTCACGGCATGATGTGTGCGCATGCACGTGTAGGTTGAGCACTCGAGCGTGAGAGTGTGTGTTGGTCGTGTCGTGTGTGCATGCATGCGTGTGTGTGTGCGTGTGAGTGTTGCATGCATGTGTGGCTGCATGTGTACGTGTGAGTGTTGTGCGCGTGCGTGGCTGCATGTGTTCGTGTGAGTGTTGCATGCATGCAGTTCGTGTGCATGCGTGCGTGTGTGTATAATCACCACACCAGCTCATGTGTGTTAAAACAGACGGCTCAGCATACCAATACAAGGCAACCTTGTCCGCTTAGAACCACCATCCAATATATTTTTTGTCGTTTGTTTTCATTCTTACTAGCAAGATGCTCGTGCGTTGCACATAACATCAAGATGCATTTGTATGACTAGTTTATCTTGTGAAAGAAAAGGATGAACAAGGGAAGACCTTATTTGCAAATGTGGAGAGGTGTGTGGGTACCTTTTTGCAAAATTGCCATAGTTTCCTTCCTATCCGTCAGATACAAATCGGACGGCCTATATTACATGATGGCAGGCAGACCATCATCACCAACTCTATTTTTTATAAGAGTGTAGAGATGTAGATGTAGAGTAGATACAAGCCGATAGGTGGGCCCAATGGTAGTGAGATAATGTGATGCAACACTAGAGGTGCCACGTGGAGCGTTTAACTGGTCAACTAGTCGTTTCTTGAGCAAATATAGAGCTGTACGGTGAGCCTGTGACTATATAATAACGACAAAATGTAAATGGTGACCGTAATGAGTGGATTCTGAAGTCCAATGTACGTATCGTGCTTTCGCTTCAAATACAATGATTGTCACTGTATATATCGCGAGAGAAAGATGAAACATGTGTGAATGTGCTGGGGCTTACTTTTAGAGGACCTGGAGATAGTTTGTGTGCGTACATGAAAGGGGCTTAGAGGGGGTGTATGCGATGGAGAGAGAGATATGATCTTTGTTTCTCTTTATTATGACTAACTTTATATATAGTATAAAAATATAAAAAATCAAAGTGCGGAATAAATATCATTGTGGGCACCATGCAACGCAAATTAACGTTCATACTCCTCCATATAACTTTGTAATGTTGTATATATTTAGAAATTCTAAAAAGATTGGCCACACTTTATTCAAAAGGAATGTTGTATGCGAAATAAACATGAAGAGATGGCTTTTTAGATCAATGGGGTATGTGATGTAACATGTGTGAATGTGTAGTTGATGTATTTGGCAGGGCCTAGAGAGGTATGTGTGTGTATTACGTATTCGAGAGAGGCATGGATAGCGGGGCCGACGGGGGAAGGGGGCGTGGGAGAGATAGCATGAGAAATGAGAGAGGTTTAGAGAGAGAGACGAATATGATGTCACGATGAGGGATTCCCTTGAGTGTGTATATGCAAGGGGGGATAGAGGCACGAGGAGATTTTTTTGTGCGGTGTCTGTGTTGGTATGTGTGGGTGTGAGAAGATAACGAGACCTGGGGGCAGAGGGTGTGTCACCACGTGAGGTCCGGTGGGTCGAGGTGACACCCTTGGTTCGGTTCCGTCCTGCGCCACATTGGTCGGCCCGTGATGCATTTAGCGAGACCCATGGATGACTAGTCGTACAAGAAAAAAATAGCAGATTTGTGAAGGACTCTGTGTCCACTGACAAAGCCGGCTAGGATTTGTAACCCTAGGTTCTCGGACTAAGGTAACCCCTTATCTCTGGTATTACTATTCATCAAACCTATCTTTAAGGGGCATCCTATAGAATGCTCTGCTAGAATCATACTCATCGATTAGGAAGAGAGGTGTGAGACAATGCGTGAGAGACAGGCCTAAAGATAATGTGTGTACAGGAGACACATAGGCAGATCTATGTATATAGAAATGGTCGATGGGGATTGTTCGTGTGTATGCTTGTGAGAGGAAGAGTGCTTGTGATAAAGGTTAGTGAAAACAGTCGTAAATGGTTACGAGAGGGAGGGAGGGTTATATCAACAGCATGTCTGCGAGAAAGACTTCTCGGGAGAGAGTGTGTGAGCATGTGTGAGAGACCACCATTGGAGAGTGAAACTACACGTAAAAGACTGATGTACACATTGATTAAAGATCTAAATTGTATCCAAATATTAGGATGGGATCATGATATTTGCAATTCGCGTAAGGAACAGTCATTGATCCATCAGACATCTAGATTCTATCGAATTTGAGCATGTTTATGTTATTATTCGACATAATTGATCCACAAAGTTAGTATTTTGAACTCCAGAAAATGCATCGCTTTAGCAATCGAATATAAACATGAGTATAGTTCATGTTGTATGTGTAAAGCACATTATACATACGAAAGTTACACAATGAAGATTATAAATAGCTAGCTATGAACTAGCATACATTTGAATTCAACTTAAGGTGGTTTAAAAAAATCGAATTCAACATGAAGTCCATTCAATTATTTGAATTCGATATCATGGCATTTGTAAATCATACCTAAATTATGGTGGCACCAATCTTTGCTCTGATTTTGTACATAATAGCATATATAGTCGTGTACAAAATAGATTCAAATTTATCTCCTCCATTCCAAAATTATCGTAGTTATAGGATTTTCAAGTGTCAAAAATTCAAAAAGAAGCGGATAATTTAATGAGGTTTTCAAACATACAAGGCCAAATTTAACGTTGTTTATTTAGGTCAATGCTCAGAGTTCAAGAGTAGTCTAAACGTGAATGCTTCTGTTTCAAAATTTTGAACGAAGCGCCAAAAGAGCCTCTACTCGCCTGAAACCGCGTGAGACCAATGTTTGGTAGTAGAAGGAAATTACTTTCCTACCTTCGACCCGTGAAACCTACCAGCCCGACGTCCAAAGGTCTAAACCGGGGTAGGTTTGTAGCTTCATCTAGACGCCACGCAACCGCCTCCGAAAAACATTCATACACAATGGCCGCCTAAGCACACATGCGCGTGGTCGAAATCGCTCCCGCCCACTATTTGGGACACCTGGGATTACCATCCTACCCCCGACCTGTAGTACGTCCCAAATTTCAAACAAGCGCGTCCCATCTGTTCAAAAAAGCCAAAAACAAGCGCGTCCCAGAACGAAACATGGTTCTCCCTTAGCTCCCCCCCGGTCTGATTCCCCATTCGTACTCCGTGGCGCCAAAACTACCTCTCCACCAGCCGCGAAACCTCGGCACCCTTCGTCCGCCACCCCATCCCACCCATCAACCGCCACCCTCCTCCATCACACCGGAGCTGATACCCCGACGTCATCGTTCACCATAACCTCAACTGCAACACCCTCCACGGCTAGTAGTTGAAGCCGAGGCCGAGTCGTCCATACCCAAGCCAGTTCAACCACGTCATCCTGCGCCTCAGCGCTGCCGCTCCAACTTCGACACACCCACCGCACCGGAGTTGTTCCTGCTAGGTCGTCCTTCACCGCCTCCGATCTGCTTCCCCTCCACCGACATACGGCCACGACAACACAGTCAACAATTTAGCCATGGGTTCATCCAAGCCTGCACCCTCCTCCAAACATTGGTTCCCCCAGCAAAAAGAAGAAGATCGCCACGACATATGGAGGAGACCACACTGGCAACCGGAAATGGTACTCCTCTTCCCTTAATCGTACAAATCTTATGTGTCTACTTGCACGGTATTCATCCCATAGAAGACACTAGTTGACCGCTTCTTCTTGATACTAGATGTTCCCAGTAACTCGCGATGCACAAGCAATCTCCTCATATACTATTTCACCTTAGCTAGAGGTCCGCCGCCCCTGGATTTCAATTCCTGGTCAGTTGATTCCCAATTAACGGAAGCATTCCCAGCGTAACAGGCGCTAGTCCACCTATTATGCCGGGGAAGCAGCACCTCGGTGTTTATCTTAGGGGCGTGTGGGGCCTAGAGCTGCTGGCGCCTGATCTGGAGGTCAGCCGGGATTAAAGGGTTGGCCTGGGGGCGTTGCCAAGCACGGCGGTGGTGTGAGGTCGAGGGAAGGGCGGGGCAGCGGAGGCAGGGGTCTGGGCCGGTGGTCGCTGGTGGTTCGAGAAAGATCGTCAACAGTGACTGGAGGGAGGTAGACAAAGGCCATCTTCCCGTTCCTTATAGATCGTACGGTTCATAAAAAAATCAGCTGACCTATTTATTTTCAGTCGACTGTTATCTTGATAGGACCACATGTGGTGGTGTGCTGGAGGAGTACCTGCATTTCCTGTGCTCATATATTACCAAATCATACGGAGTAGAATCTAATTTTGTTTGCCATGCAATGTTGTAGAGCTATCATATGTCTCATGTCATTTATTTTTCAGCCACCTGCTATCTGCTACTTTTAGAGCGCACTAGTTCTGCACACACTTCACCCATACTCCCACTATTGTGTTTTTATGCAAGGGTATTTCAGACTCTACCTTCATAGAAGCAGAAAAAAAGAGAGAAGTTGCTCCAGCTTTATATGCGTGTAGGCCAGACACGTTTCAGCACTTTAAAGGGTGTAGTGTCAGCAGATGGAGATGGTAAACGTAGCTCTAGAGTTGAAAATCTCGCTCGCAATGAACCACTATTCCAGGTGCCTGCTTTAACTTCGCGGTGTCATATGTGGTTGCATGTTTCATATGGTGTCTAGATTGTATTCGAAAGGCCGAAGTCGGTCTTTATCAAGATAAGGAAAGATATTTTTTACATGAACCACCACCCCGGGAGCACTAGAAGTCAAATAGCTAGTCAGGGCACTGGCCGAGCCAGTGACAAGCCCAACACAAATAGGCATCACCTGGAAGCCAACTAAAAAGCCACCATGGTGGCGAAGCAGCCCGCCTCCCACCAGGCTCTCAGGTCCTAGATGATTATGCTCACCACTCCAGCCGGATATCTAGCTTGTATTACTTCCAATTTGGTTAAATTGCATCTGCTTAGCTTACACACTATACCTTTGAATATGATATGTCTTCCTGTTTTTGGTACATACTAGTACATCTGTCTATTAACCATGTTCTTACATCAAACTAATGTTCTTGTGTATCCCTCATCAATCACTTATGATGAGGCAGTCATGCCAGTGGACTACCGTGAGAAAAGATCCAAATTTAAAGAATGCAGCGTCAGCCTCCCCACATGATTCTCAAGAAACATCAAGGCTAGATGAAGATAGTGAACATAGCTCTATAGTTGATTACCGCATTTCCCCTACACTAGCATCGTAGGTGCTTGCTCTAACTTGGTAGCGTGATATGTGATTGCATGTTGCATATGGTGTCTAGATTGTAATTCTTCCAATATGGTTAAATTGCATGTGCTATTCTGCTTAGTTTATACATTATACATGTTAATGTGACATGCCTTCCTGTTTTTAGTACATAGTACATTTGTCTATTAAGCATGTCCTTACATAAAACTATTGTTTTTTTATCCCGCATCAATCAATATGACGAGACACCTTTAGTACATGCAGTGTGATATTAGTTGTATCTTTCATATGATTTATAGCATGTGTTGCTTCTAATTTGTTGAAATGTCATTTATGTTGGGACGATTTTAACTTGGCAGAGTCATATTGGTTGCATCTTTCATGTGGTTTCTAGCTTGCATTACTTCTTATTTCTTGAAATGGTTTCTTCTTAGTTTACACAAACAGTTGTGAATATGCCATGCCATCCTGTTTTTCATATTATTCCATCCTGGTATCATGTGTTTGCCTTACATCAAAGTAGTGATTGTCAGTATCATGCACGAATGAGTTCTGAAGAGTGAATTTTATTGCTTTTTCTTGTCGGTTTTACTTTACAATTCAAAATCAATAAAGCGGAAGGAAGTTAGCAAGGCAGCGGATAAAGGTGCTCCTTCCAAACTGAGGGCCTCTATAGATTCTACTCCTCCATCCCCCAAGATGATTTTCAAGACAACACATGCATAGACACTCAACGTAGCTGTGTTGATGATGGGCACGTCTCCCCTAGTGCACCATCACAAGTGCTCCCTCTAACTTGGCACTGTTATATGTGGTTGCATGTTATGTATGATGTCTAGCTTGTATTGCTTTTAATTTTGTTGAATTCCATCTGCTTACTTTACACATTATACTTGTGGATAAGACACGTGTTCCTATTTCTAGAACATACAATATATGTCTATCACACCATGTTCTTACATCAAAGTACTACTGTTGTGTAACCTGCAACAATCACTTATCATAAGACACGTTTGACTTGGGAGTGTGATATAGGTTACATCTCGCATTCTTTTCTAGCTTGTACTACTTCTAATTTGTTGAAATGGCACTTATGACAAGATAGTTTTAACTTGGTAGAGTGATATTCATTGCATCTTTCATATTGTGTCTAGCTTTCATTGCTTCTAATTTGTTGAAATGCCTTCTCCTTAGTTTACACACCATAAGCTGTGAATATGCAAAGGTATGAATATGCAATGGCACTAATGATGAGTGAGGGAGTCCTGGATTAGGGGGTCTCCGGACAGCCGGACTATATCCTTTGGCCGGACTACCGGACTATGAAGATACAAGATTGAAGACTTCGTCCTGTGTCCGGATGGGACTCTACTTGGCGTGGAAGGCAAGCTAGGCAATACGGATATGGATATCTCCTCCTTTGTAACCAACCTTGTGTAACCCTAGTCCCCTCTGGTGTCTATATAAATCGGAGGGTTTTGGTCCGTAGGACGACATACAATCATACCATAGGGTAGCTTCTAGGGTTTAGCCTCTCTGATCTCGTGGTAGATCAACTCTTGTAATACTCATATCATCAAGAACAATCAAGCAGGACGTAGGGTTTTACCTCCATCAAGAGGGCCCGAACCTGGGTAAACATCGTGTCCCCTGCCTCCTGTTACCATCCTCCTTAGATGCACAGTTTGGGACCCCCTACCCCAGATCTGCCGGTTTTGACACCGACATTGGTGCTTTCATTGAGAGTTCCACTGTGTCGTCACCATAAGGCTTGATGGCTCCTTCGATCATCGCTAGCGATGTGGTCCAGGGTGAGGCTTTCCTCCCCGGAGAGATCTTCATATTCGGCGGCTTTGCACTGCGGGCCAATTCGCTTGGCCATCTGGAGCAGATTGAGAGCTACGCCCCTGGCCATCAGGTCAGATTTGGAAACTTGAACTACACAGCCGACATCCACGGAGACTTGATCTTCGACGGATTCGAGCCCAGGTCGGACGCGTTGTATAGTCTTGACGAGCATGACGTAACTCTGCCGTCGGACAGTGTTCGGGATATCGCATCCGCAGCTACTCCGTCCATCAATCCGGAGCCAGTCGCGCCATCCGAGAGCGGAGGGATGGACCCTGCCATGGAGGCCGCACTCTCAGCGGCGATAGAGCCGGATACTAACTTCACCCCTTACGAGAGTCGTGTCGCCGAACCACTGGATTCATCTCCGGCCACGGACTTCGAGCCGCTCATATCCTTGCCTGTCGAGTCCGACTGGGCGCCGATCATGGAGTTCACCTCCGCGGACATCTTTCAGCACTCACCCTTCGGGGATGTGCTAAATTAATTAAGGTCTCTCTCCCTGTCAGGAGAACCTTGGCCGAACTATGTCCGGCTAGAATGGGATGCGGACGACGAAGAAATTCTCTGCCCACCCACCACCCACTTAGTAGCCACTGTCGACGACTTAACCGACATGCTCGACTTTGGCTCCGAAGACTTCGACGGTATGGACGACGAAGCCGGAGACGAACAGGATCCACCGCCCTCGGGGCACTGGACCGCCACCTCCTCATATGATATATACATGGTGGACAACCCCAAAGAAGCCAATGGCGACGAGAAAGCGGAGGATGACCCCACCAAGAAGCAACCCAAGCGCCGACGTCAGCAGCGCCGCTCTAAGTCCCGCCACAGCAAGAGCAGTGATACCGGCACAGGAGATAATAACACTCCGGATAGCGCCGAAGACAACAACAATCCCCTCCAGCACGGTGTAGAGCTAGAGGACGGACAAGCTAGCCCTCCAGAGCAGGTAGCAGATGGAGAACCGGAGGAGGACAATTACATGCCTCTCTCCGAAGATGAGGTGAGCCTCGGCGACGACGAGTTTATCGTGCCTGAGGACCCCGTCCACCAAGAGTGCTTCAAGCGCCGGCTTATGGCCACGGCAAATAGCCTAAAGAAGAAACAGCAACAGCTTCAAGCTGATCAAGACCTGCTAGCAGACAGATGGACCAAGGTCCTTGCGGCCAAGAAGCATGAACTCGAGCGCCTGTCCAAGAGTTACCCAAAACGCAGGTTGCTACCTCACCTTGAGGACGAAGCATTGAAACCTCATTCACCAGTGTACGATGCGGCTGACCGGCCACTACGCGGATGAGCCAGAGAGGCGTTTCAGCCTAAAATTCAGACCGCACCCCATCGCCACTATTAAAAATACTAAGTCATGGGGAAACACAGAGGACCTGCAAGACGTCTTGGACAATAAGGCAAAAATCGCAAGGTCAATATACGGGACACGGGCACATGCGCCCACACAGGACGATGACCGTCTCGTCGAATACACCAAGAGTAAATTCGGCCGGGCCGAATACAGCAGACAAGACTCATATGAACTACGTCGGGATATAGCCCGGCACAGATGTGCCGCACACCCCCTATGCTTCACTGATGAAGTTATGAATCATGAATTCCCGGAGGGTTTCAAACCCGTAAATATCGAATCATATGACGGCACAACAGATCCCGCTGTATGGATTGAGCATTTCCTCCTTCACATCCACATGGCTCGCGGTGACGATCTACATGCCATCAAGTACCTCCCATTAAAACTCAAAGGACCAGTTCGGCATTGGCTGAATAGCTTGCCAGCAGATTCCGTCGGCAGTTGGGAGGATTTGGAAGATGCATTTCTTGACAACTTCCAGGGCACTTATGTGCGGCCACCGGATGCTGATGACTTAAGCCACATAACCCAGCAGCCAGGGGAATCGGCCAGACAATTCTGGATATGGTTCCTGACTAAGAAAAATCAAATTATAGACTGTCCAGATGCAGAAGCCCTAGCGGCATTCAAGCATAACATCCGCGACAAGTGGCTCGCCCGCCACCTCGGCCAGGAGAAGCCGAAATCTATGGCAGCCCTCACAACACTCATGACCTGCTTTTGCGCGGGCGAGGACAGCTGGCTGGCTCACAGCAACAACACATCAAGGAATCCGGATACCTTGGATACCAAAGACGTCAACGGTAGGCAGTTTCATAATAGACCAAAGCGCCGCAATAATGGCGATAACACCGAAGATACGATAGTCAATGCCGGATTCAAAGGCTCTAGATCCGGTCAGCGGAAAAAGCCATTCAAAAGAAATGCTCCGGCTCCGTCCAGTCTGGATCGCATACTGGATCGCTCGTGTCAAATCCACGGCACCTCTGACAAGCCAGCCAATCACACCAACAGAGAATGCTAGGTGTTCAAGTAGGCCGACAAGTTAAATGCCGAAAACAAGGACAAGGGGCTGCATAGCGATGACGAGGAGGAGCCCCGGCCGCTGAACCCAGGAGGACAGAAGGGGTTTCCCCCACAAGTGAAGACATTGAACATGATATACGCAACCCACATTCCCAAGAGGGAGTGGAAGCGTGTACTAAGGGACGTCTACGCGATGGAGCCCGCCGCCCCGAAGTTCAACCCATGGTCTGCTTGTCCGATCACCTTCGATCGCAGGGACCACCCCACTAGCATCCGACATGGCGGATCCGCCGCACTAGTCCTTGACCCCATCATTGACGGATTTCACCTCACTCGAGTCCTTATGGATGGCGGCAGCAGCCTGAACCTACTTTATCAGGATATAGTGCGAAAAATGGGTATCGATCCCTCAAGGATCAAACCAAGCAAAACCACCTTTAAAGGTGTCGTCCCAGGTGTAGAGGCCCATTGTACAGGCTCGATCACACAGGAGGTGGTCTTCGGATCATCGGATAACTTCTGAAGCGAAGAGTTAATCTTCGACATCGTACCGTTTCGCAGTGGCTATCATGCACTGCTCGGACGGATAGCATTTGCAAAATTCAATGCAGTGCCACATTGTGCATACCTCAAGATCAAGATGCCAGGACCTCGCGGGGTCATAACAGTAAATGGAAACACATAACGCTCGCTCCATACGGAAGAGCACACTGCGGCCCTTGCAGCAGAGGCACAAAACAGCCTGTTCAGGCGGACCACTCATTCGGCGTTACATCCCCCGGACACCTTCAAGCGAGTCCGGAACAATCTGCAACAGGATCGCCTGGCGCGATCTGTGCTCACCTAGCAATCCGGCCCCCGTCCCAGTCCCAGTGTAGCGACGAAATTCGTGCCGCGCGTACATAACTACGCATTAAAAATACCATGGACATAGGCAGGGGCACAATCAGGACACGCCCCGCATTGTGGCTTAAGCACACCAGGAGTTGTATACCTTTGACATTCCTTTTCTCTTTTAGTGCCTAACTCTTCAGAAGCCCTTTCTGGCAGTCCGATTGTCGGACACATTCCGGAAGCAACAACCATGGCTGCAAGAAGCTAAGACGAACATGGGAACCGCCAGGTGGTCTCTAGTACTAGTTGATATACCCGCTTTTTCACTATCTATGCGTAGCTTGCCTTGGAAAGGACATTTAGAATTGTCGTACTTCATGCTTATTGCACTACTTGTACCAGTACGCTTCGACGTATTATTCAAATAACAATGCATATTATTAATCTATCATTGCATCATTTAAGTTTTTCTCTTTCTCTTATATGTCCATTTACGACATCCCACACCTGCACGCTCGGGTACGGTCAGTACGCCAGGGGCTCTCGTTTACCCCGTAATACGGTGCAAGAAGTCCGAACACTTTCGACAGTGCAGCACCCCGAACTTATAGCATTATATGCATCAACTCTGAATCATGTCTTGGGTCAAATGTTGGGTTGCCCGGCTCCCATGCTTTGGTACCTTACGTTCCGCTATATTGGCTAAGGTAGCGGTGGGAGAACTACTGCGATTGTGTCCCGGTTCTTCCGGACGAGCACCTCAGTAGAGAAAGCCCAAAACTGACTGTCATGATAAGGCGAGGGACTGGTCGTTGTTCGAGAGGTCTCAAGTCCTTCAAAACATTTTCCGCTTCGGGCAAGGAGTCGGCCTTGTCCGGCTTAGGCGTGTATAGCGCCCAAATTCGGCCCTCCGAATACAAGAGGCTTCGCCAAAAATTTAAAATCATAGCCTTCTATGGCTAAGTGAGAGTGATAAAGCATTATAGTCCGATTGCCTGGTTCGTTGTGCTGAGCACCTCCCTTGAAGGACCCAAAATTGGGGTAAAGAGTGTTCAGATTTACCCCGAACACCCCAGTACTAGCTACATGGGGGCAGAAGCCGACGACTAACCAACTCTCAGATTTTATAAACGGCCGCACAGAAGATAATATTTTAAATTAAGAAAGCGTCGCATGGCGCAAAAGAACTCGTTTCATATTACAGGATCACATGGGCATGTTCATTCAAAAATTACATCCTTGGCACACTCATCTGCCACTAAGCGGGAACCCTTCAGGATGCTCTCATAATAATTCTTGGGGCAGCGATGCTCCTTGCCCTCCGGCGGCCCCTCCTTCACAAGCTTCACGGTGTCCAGCTTCGCCCAGTGCACCTTCGCCCGGGCAAAAGCTCTGCGTGCACCTTCGATGCAGACGGACCGCTTGATGACTTCAAGCCGTGGGCAGGCTTCCACCAGCCGCCTCACCAGACCGAAGTAGCTGCCAGACAGGGGCTCGCCAGGCCACATCCAGACTATAATGCCCCTCATGGCCTATTCGGCCGCCTTGTGAAGTTCGACCAACTGCTTCAGCTGGTCGCTCACAGACACGGGGTGTTCGGTCCTAGTATACTGAGACCAGAATAACTTCTCCGTTGAGCTCCCCTCCTCAGCCCGGTAAAACTCCGCGGCATCCAGCACACTGCGGGGAAGATCTGCAAACGCTCCTGGAGAGCTCCGAACTCGGGTAAGAAAAAGGAAAGTCTCCTTCACATGCTTGCTTTGCATATTGAATGCCTTACCCACTGCTATCTTCTTCGTTGCATCGATCTCCTGGAGGGCCTTGTGGGCTTCGGCCATGGCGCTCCAGACGCTTTCAAGCGCATGTGCAAGCTCGGACTCTCGCGTCTTGGAGTCAAGCTCCAAGGACTCGTGCTTTTTGGCGAGAGCCTCGAGCTCTTGCTGCACCTCGCCCATTCGGACTTCTTGTTTCTCCCATTCAATGCGTTCTTTGGCTGCTTTGTCTTCGGCGACGGACAACGCCTTCCTCAGGGTCTCCACCTCGGTCGTGGCCCCTAAAAAATTCATGATGATCCTATTACTTTACACCAAACTTCTTTTTAATTATATAAATTGGGGTATATCTTACCTTTGCTCTCTTTGAGCTGCCCCTTGGTAAGGCCGAGCTCGTCCTCGGACCGCTTCACAGCCTGCTGCAGCGCAGAGACCTCCGCAGTACGTGCGACAGCGGCCAACAGGGAAGCCTGCACATACACATAGACATACTCTAATTAGACTCCTGAGTTATCATTTGATACTCTATTTGGCTTTTCTTTGCGAACGCCGAACAAAGCATCAGGGGCTACTATCTATGCGGTAATATTTTTATATTTTGAAAGCTTACCTCAAAGCATGTTAGGAGGCTGGCACAAGCTTCGGTCAGTCCGTTTTTGGCGGACTGAACCTTCTTGACCACCGCACTCATGATAGTGTGGTGTTCTTCATCGATGGAAGCGCTGTGAAGCGCTTCCAGCAAGTTGTCTGGTGCCTCTGGTTGGACAGAGGACACCGGCATAGATGGTTGGCCCCCTTAATGGGGGACCGCTTGCCGGAGTCCGAAACCACTGAAGGTTCCGGCGCAGTGTCCGGCTGGGGCCCGAACTCGAAGCCCGTAGGAGCCTCGCTCCCTTGGTACCCAGGGTCCAGGAGGTCGCCGTGAGGCGCCCCCAGGATCGCCTCCCCTTGGGTCGGTGCCTTTTGAGACACCACCTCGGCGTTGTCCGTAGGGCGAGGGGTGGAAGCCGTCGGAGGAGAACCATTGTTCAAATCCGACGAGCCCAAAGAGCCGCTCGACGAGGGTATGTCGAGACGAGCTCGGGCCGGACTGCATAATTAGGTTCGGCATGAGCAAAGGCAATACAGTAAAACATACCAGGAAGTACTATGGCGTCCAGACACTTACGATTTCGCCAGGGGCTTGTCCCTAGGTAGCCACTCGTCGCCGCTGTCGGCGGCCGTCGTGGCACAGTCCAGAGGGAGGGTCTTTCCCTTCTTGGACCCTTCGGCCTCCCCGGATGGGTCAGCCTTCCTTTTCTTGTCTCCCCTGGCTGGGGGGAGAACTTTTCTCCTCCTCCTCGTTACCGTAGGAGGAGTGCGTGTTGGACTCATCGGATGATGAGTCTGGCAGAACCAACTTGCGCCGGAGACACTTTTGGGTCCCCACGGCCTTCTTCTTGGCCGTCTTTTCTGGCACCTCGTAAGGTGCCGGAGTCAGCATCTTCGTTAGAAGAGCGTTTGCAGGATCTTTGGGCAGGGGGGCTGGGCAATCAAGCTGCTTCGATGTCTTTATCCAGTCCTGTTAATGACATGAAAGCTTAGATCCAGCACATAACCAAACCAGGGCACATAAATACCCTGAGAGATATAAAAGCCTACCGGATGGGCGCGACGCTTTGCGCTGAGTCCGCGGTCCTCGGTGAGGGAGGGAGGCATCTCGGCGCCCTTGAACAACACCCTCCAGACGTCCTCGTGCATCATGTCATAGAGCTCTCGCAGCATCTGGTGCTGGGCTGAGTCGAATTCCCACAAAACAAATGCCCGTCGTTGGCACGGAAGGATCCAGCGGAAGAGTGATACGTCTCCAACGTATCTATAATTTTTGATTGCTCCATGCTAATTATCTACTATTTTGGATGTTTACGGGCTTTATTATACACTTTTATATTATTTTTGGGACTAACCTATTAACCCAGAGCCCAGTGCCAGTTTCTGTTTTTTGTGCCTATTTTAGGGTTTCGAAGAAAAGAAAAATCAAACGGAGTCCAATTGACCTGAAACTTCATGGAACTCATTTTTGGAAGGAAAGCAACCCGGGAGACTTGGAGTCTGCGTCAAGGAAGCTTCAAGGAGGCCACGAGGTAGGGGCGCACCCACCACCCTAGGGCGCGCCCTCCACCCTCGTGGGCTCCTCGTGGCCCCCTTGACGTACTTCTTCCACATATATATCTCCATATACCCTAAAACTACCGGGGAGCACAATAGATCGGGAGTTCCGCCACTAGAAGCCTCCGTAGCCACCGAAAGCCAATCTAGACCCGTTCCGGCACCCTGACGGAGGGGGAATCATTCTTCGGTGGCCATCTGCATCATCCCGGTGCTCTCCATGATGAGGAGGGAGTAGTTCTCCCTCGGGGCTGAGGGTATGAACTAGTAGCAATGTGTTTGATCTTTCTCTCTAGTGCTCTTGAGGTGATACGATCTTGATGTATCGCGAGCTTTGCTATTATAGTTGGATCTTATGATGTTTTCTCCCCCTCTACTCTCTTGTAATGGATTGAGTTTCCCCTTTGAAGTTATATTATTGGATTGAGTCTTTAAAGATTTGAGAACACTTGATGTATGTTTTGGTGATCAACTTGCGAGTTCTGCCCATGAACCTATGCATAGGGGTTGGCACACGTTTTCGCCATGATTCTCCGGTAGAAACTTTGGGGCACTCTTTGAGGTTCTATGTGTTGGTTGAATAGATGAATCTGAGATTGTGTGATGCATATCGTATAATCATGCCCACGGATACTTGAGGTGACATTGGAGTATCTAGGTGACATTAGGGTTTTTGGTTGATTTGTGTCTTAAGGTGTTATTCTAGTACGAACTCTAGGGCTGTTTGTGACACTTATAGGAATAGCCCAACGGATTGATTGGAAAGAATAACTTTGAGGTGGTTTCGTACCCTACCATAATCTCTTCGTTTGTTCTCCGCTATTAGTGACTTTCGAGTGACTCTTTGTTGAATGTTGAGGGATAGTTATGTGATCCAATTATGTTATTATTGTTGAGAGGACTTGCACTAGTGAAAGTATGAACCCTAGGACTTGTTTCAACGCATTGAAATACCGTTTACGCTCACTTTTATCATTAGTTACCTTGCTGTTTTTATATTTTCAGATTACAAAAACTATTATCTACTATCCATATTGCACTTGTATCACCATCTCTTTGCCGAACTAGTGCACCTATACAATTTACCATTGTATTGGGTGTGTTGGGGACACAAGAGACTCTTTGTTATTTGGTTGCAGGGTTGCTAGAGAGAGACCATCTTCATCCTACGCCTCCTATGGATTGATAAACCTTAGGTCATCCACTTGAGGGAAATTTTCTACTATCCTACAAACCTCTGCACTTGGAGGCCCAACAACGTCTACAAGAAGAAGGTTGTGTAGTAGACATCAAGCTCTTTTTTGGCGTCGTTGCCGGGGAGGTGAGTGCTTGAAGGTATATCTTTCGATCTTGCAATCGAGTCTTTTAGTTTCTTGTTTTATAACTAGTTTAGTTTATAAAAGAAAATTAAAATGGAATTAAGTTTGCCTCATATGCTTCATCTTTTTAATGTCTTTCGTGAGAATAAGGATTCCGATAATTGTGCTCAAGTGCTAGAAGAAGAATGCATTAAAATGTTTGGCACTAAATATTTGAATGATGAGCATGATTGCAATGTTGTTAGTATGAATTCCTTGAATATCCATCATGCTAATGATATGCAAAGCCACAAGCTTGGGGAAGCTATCTTTGATGAAGATGATATTTTTTGTCCCCCAAGTTTTGATGAGAAAATTTATTATTATTAAAGCATTCCTCCTATTTATGATGATTATATTGATGAAAGTGGATTTGGAGAGGTCATGACTTTATTTAGTAATAATTCCACTATTTCGGAAGAGGTTCCAATTGATTATGAGAACAAAGTTGCTATCTATGATGATTATTGTGATGGCTTGTATGCTATAAAGAATAATGATATCCATGAAACTTTTCATCGTGATTTTATTTTTCAATTGGATTATGCCTCACATGACAATTATTTTGCTGAGTTTGCTCCCACTATTATTCATGAGAAGAATTTTTCTTATGTGGAGAGTAGTAAATTTTCTATGCTTGTATATCATGATAAGA
The DNA here is from genome assembly GCF_002162155.2 of Triticum dicoccoides. Classification (NCBI taxonomy): domain Eukaryota; kingdom Viridiplantae; phylum Streptophyta; class Magnoliopsida; order Poales; family Poaceae; genus Triticum; species Triticum dicoccoides. The sequence continues at coordinate 503,530,457 of NC_041386.1, read as the reverse complement.
ATGCTTTGGGTGCTGGTTATATTTTTGAATTCATTCATGATGCTACTGAAAATTATTATGAGGGAGGAACATATGCTTGTAGGAGTTGCAATAATATCAAGTTTCCTCTCTATGTGTTTAAAAATTTGAAGTTATGCTTGTTTTACCTTCCTATGCAAGTTGATTCTTGTTCCCACAAGTTGTTTGCTCACAAAATCCCTATGCATAGGAAGTGGGTTAGACTTAAATGTGTTAGTCATATTCTTCATGATGCTCTGTTTATGTTACAATTATTATCTTTTACGTGAGCATCATTGAAATCATCATTCCAAGCTAGGGGCGTTAAACGATAGCGCTTGTTGGGAGGCAACCCAACTTTATTTTTGTTCCTTGCTTGTTGCTCCTGTTTAGTAATAAATAATTTATCTAGCATTTGTTATGATTGATTTTTTATGTTTTAATTAGTGTTTGTGCCAAGTAGAACCGTTGGGAAGACTTGGGGAAAGTCTTGTTAATCTTGCTGTGAAAAACAGAAACTTTAGCGCTCACGAGAATTGCTGCCATTTTTATTTGGAGAGTGATATTTAGTTAATTATTTTTGAATATGATTAATACACAAATTACTCAGGTCCAGAAATTTATTTGAGGATTCTATGAGTTACAGAAGTATACGTTTGATCCAGATTACTACAGACTGTTCTGATTTTGATAGATTCTGTTTTCTGTGTGTTGTTTGCTTATTTTGATGAATCTATGGCTAGTAAAATAGTTTATAAACCATAGAAAAGTTGGAATACAGTAGGTTTAACACCAATATAAATAAAGAATGAGTTCATTATGGTACCTTGAAGTGGTGTTTTTTTTCTTTCGCTAACGGAGCTTACGAGTTTTCTGTTAAGTTTTGTGTTGTGAAGTTTTCAAGTTTTGGGTGAAGATTCGATGGACTGTGGAATAAGGAGTGGCAAGAGCCTAAGCTTGGGGATGCCCAAGGCACCCCAAGTTAATATTCAATGACAACCAAAAGCCTAAGCTTGGGGATACCCCGGAAGGCATCCCCTCTTTCGTCTTCATTCATCGATAACTTTACTTGGAGCTATATTTTTATTCACCACATGATATGTGTTTTGCTTGGAGCGTCATTTTATTTGATTTAGTTTTGCTTGTTGTTTGAATAAAATACCATGATCTGAAATTATTAAATGTTAGAGAGTCTTCACATAGTTGCATAATTATTCGACTACTCATTGATCTTCACTTATATCTTTCGGAGTAGTTTGTCATTTGCTCTAGTGCTTCACTTATATCTTTTAGAGCAAGGTGGTGGTTTTATTTTGTAGAAATAGATGAACTATCATGATTCACTTAGATTATTTTGAGAGTCTTAAATAGCATGGTAATTTTCTTAAAATCCTAATATGCTAGGTATTCAAAGTTAGTAAAATTTTCTTAAGAGTGTTTTGAGTACTAAGAGAAGTTTGATGCTTGATGATTGTTTTGAGATATGGAGGTAATAATATCAAAGTCGTGCTAGTTGAGTAGTTGTCAATTTGAGAAATGCTTGTGTTTAAGTTTGCAAGTCCCATAGCATGCACGTATGGTAAACATTGTGTAACCAATTTGAAACATGAGGTGTTATTTGATTGTCCTCCTTATGAGTGGCGGTCGGGGACGAGCGATGGTCTTTTCCTACCAATCTATCCCCCTTGGAGAATGCGGGTAGTAACGAGGTTTTTGATGACTTGTAGATTTTTGCAATAAGTATGTGAGTTCTTTATGACTAATGTTGAGTCCATGGATTATACGCACTCTCACCCTTCCATCCTTGCTAGCCTCTTCGGTACCGTGCATTGCCCTTTCTCACATTGAGAGTTGGCGCAAACTTCGCCGGTGCATCCAAACCCCATGATATGATACGCTCTTTCACACATAAACCTCCTTATATCTTCCTCAAAACAGCCACCATACCTACCTATTATGGCATTTCCATAGCCATTCCGAGATATATTGCCATGCAACTTTCCACCATTCCATTTATCATGACACATTCATCATTGTCATATTGCTTTGCATGATCATGTAGTTGACATTGTATTTGTGGCAAGGCCACCGTTCATAATTTTTCATACATATCACTCTTGATTCATCGCAATCACGGTACACCGCCGGAGGCATTCCTTTAGAGTCATACTTTGTTCTAGTACTGAGTTGTAATCATGGAGTTGTAAATAAATGGAAGTGTGATGATCATCATTTTCTAGAGCATTGTACCAAGTGAGGAAAAAAAGAGAAAGGCCATAAAAAAGAGAAGGTCCAAAAAAAGAGAAAGGCCATAAAAAAGAGAAGGCCCAAAAAAATGAGAGAAAAAGAGAGAAGGGACAATGCTACTATCCTTTGTCACACTTGTGCTTCAAAGTAGCACCATAATATTCATGATAGAGAGTCTCATTGTCGGTGTCAAAACCGGCAGATCTCGGGTAGGGGGTCCCGAACTATGCGTCTAAGGCGGATGGTAATAGGAGGCAGGGGACACGATGTTTTACCCAGGTTCGGGCCCTCTTGATGGAGGTAAAACCCTACGTCCTACTTGATTTATTCTTGATAATATGAGTAGTACAAGAGTTGATCTACCACGAGATCGGAGAGGCTAAACCCTAGAAGCTAGCCTATGGTATGATTGTTTGTTGTCCTACGGACTAAAACCCTCTGGTTTATATAAACACCGGAGGGGGCTAGGGTTACACAAGGTCGGTTACAAAGGAGGAGATAAACATATTCGTATTGCCTAGCTTGCCTTCCACGCCAAGTAGAGTCCATCCGGACACGGGACGAAGTCTTCAATCTTGTCTTCATAGTCCAACAGTCCGGCCAAAGGATATAGTCCGGCTATCCGGAGACCCCATAATCCAGGACTCCCTCAGTAGCCCCTGAACCAGGCTTCAATGACGATGAGTCCGGCGTGCAGTGTTGTCTTCGGCATTGCAAGGCGGGTTCATCCTCCGAATACACCACAGAAGAGTTTGAATACAAGGATAGAGTCCGACCCTGCAAAATAAGTTCCACATACCACCGTAGGGAGAATAATATTTCCACAAATCTAATCTGCTGACACGTTTTGGCAGCATGACATCATGCCATGGCCCGGTAATTATTCGAACCGTTTTTCTTTAACCAGCCCTGCACATAACGCGAGGCGGTTTCTTGACACGTCTTGTCAAAGCAAATATCATGTTCCCTTATTACGGGATTCTCATCAATACGGACGTGGGTAACCCAACCGCGCCATCAATTACGACGCTTGGGGGATAAGCGAGTTTTACCAGGCTAGTGGGGGCGCATTGTTTAGTCCGCCCTTATAAAGGGATAAGATCTCACCTTTTTTCTTCCCACGCCTTCTTCCTCCTTGCTCATCCATTCTCGTGCACTTGAGCTCCAACGCCCAAGTCCACATCCTTCTCCTCAACTCCAAACATGTCCGGAGCGGGAGGCAAGTGGATGGCCTCCTCCGTCACGGAGGGACACATCAAAAAGCTACGTGAAGCCGGATACTTAGCCGCAGATATCGCGCACCGGCTGCCAGCCGCGGGGCAGGTCATCCCTACCCCAGAACCTCACGAGAGGGTGGTCTTCCTCCCCCACTTCATCCGCGGACTAGGGTTTCCCCTCCATCCATTTGTCCGCGGCCTCATGTTCTATTATGGGCTAGACTTTCATGATCTGGCCCCAAACTTCATCCTCAACATCTCGGCGTTCATCCTCGTGTGCGAGACCTTCCGCATCTGGCCCCACTTCGGCCTGTGGCTGAAGACCTTCAATATCAAGTCGAAGGTGGTGGGCGGCCAACAAGCGGAATGCGGCAGAGCCATGGTGGGCAAGATGACCAACGTTATATGGCTCGAGGGCTCCTTCGTGGAGACCATAAAGGGTGCAATCGGGGTGGTTCTACATCACCGAGCCACGAGACACCAACTGGGTGGTGGCCCCCGAGTTTCGATCCAGAATCCCCACGCGGCTCACTTCCTGGAAGGAGAAGGGCCTGTCCTGGGGTTCATCGGTGGAGCTGGACGGACTCCAGAAGTGTATCTGGAACATGACAAGCAAGAAACTTAAGCTTGTTAACATAGTCCAGGTCATGCTCTTCCATCGGATCCTCTCGTGCCAACAACGGGACTTCAACTTATGGGAGTTCGACCCGGCCCAGCACCAGACTCTCAGTGAGCTATTCGACACGACGCATAAAGATGTCTGGAGGGTGCTGTTCAAGGGCGCCGAGGTCCCTCCTTCTCTTACCAATGACCGCGGGCTAAGCGCGAAGCGCCATGCGAATCCGGTAAGTTCTGTACATCTGGCAGGGTATTTATTTCCCATAGCTTAACCATGTGCGGGGTCTGAGCTCCCATGCCTTTGACAGGACTGGGTGAAGACATCAGAACAGATCAACTGTCCGGCCCCTCTGCCCAAAGACCCTGTGGACGCTCTCCTGACGGAGATGCAGACTCCGGCTCCTTATGAGGTGCCGGACAAGACCAAGAAGAAGGCCAAGGGAACCCGAAGAGTTCCCAATGCCAGGTGCTATCGGACTCATCGTCCGACAACACCGAGACACCCTCCTCCCGTGAAAACGAGGAGAAGGATGATGAAGATTCTCCCCCTCCAGCCGAGGGAGACAAGAAAAGGAAAGACGCCCCAACCGGGGAGGCCGAAGGGTCCAAGAAGGGAAGGACTCTCCTTCTAGACTGCTCCACCACCGCCGTCGACGGCGAAGACGAGTGGCTGCTCAGGGCCAAGCCCCTGGCGAAGTCGTAATTATTCGGATAGCAGAGTAACTCATAGTATACCTTTGTCGCACTGCTTCTCCTAACGTTGAATATGATTATGCAGTCCGCCCCAAGCCCGTATCGATGTATCATTGTTGGACGGTTCCTTGGACTCATCGGACATGAATAGTTATACACTTCCAATCGCCTCCTACCCTTGCTCTATGGACAATGCCGAGGTATTGTCTCAAGGGGCACTAAGTCGGGGGAGACAGTCCCGGAGGCGCCTCAAGGTGACCTCCCGGACTCCAGGAGCAAAGGGAGCAAGGCTCCCGGGGGCTCCAAGTTCGGCTCTCAACCGAACACCGCGCCGGAACCTCCAGTGGTTCCAAACTCGAGCAGGCGGCCCTCTTCCAAGAGGGGCAAGCCGCCTGTGCCAATGACCTCTGTCCATCCAGAGGCTCCGGAAAACCTGCTGGGAGCACTTCGTGGTGCTTCCATCGACGAAGAGCACCGCACTATTATGAGTGCGGTGATCAAGAAGGTTCAGTCTGCCAAGAGTGGACTGACTGAAGCCTGTGCCAGCCTCCTAATAGGCTTTGAGGTAAGTATTTAGAATATAGGAAAATATTACCGCATAGACAGTAGCCCCTGATGCTCTGTTTGGTGTTCACAAAGAAAAGCCGAATAGAGGATCAAATAATATCCGCAGGAGTCTAAAATAAGTATGTTTGTATGCGTATGCAGGCTTCGCTGCCGACCTCTGCCGCACTGACTGCGGAGGTCGCCGCACTGAAGCAGCACCTCGAGGGGTCCGAGAAAGAGCTCGGCCTTGCCAAGAGGCAGCTCGAGGAGAACAAAGGTAAGTAATACCTTGTCTATATATAAAAGAAAATGTGGTTGTGAAATGACAGGATCATCATGAATGTGCCAGGGGCCACGACCAAAGTGGCGACCCTGAAGCAAGCGTTGTCCGAGGCCGAAAACAAAGCGGCCTAGGAGCGCACCGAGCGGGAAAGGCAAGAGGCAAGGGTGGGCGAGGTGCAGCAAGAGCTGCAGGTTCTCGTGAAGAAGCACGAGGCTTTGGAGCTTGACTCGAAGACACGAGAGTCCGAGCTTGCCGCGGCCCTCGAGAGCGCAAAGAATGCCAAGGCTGAAGCCCAAAAGGCCCTCTAGGAGATTGAGGCGATGAGGAAGATAGCGGTGGGTAAGGCATTCAATATGCAAAGCAAGCATGTGAAAGTAAATTACTTGTTACTTACCCGAGTCCGGAGCTCTCCAGGAGCATTCGCAGATTTGCCCCACAGCGTGTCGGATGCCGCGAGATATTACCAGGCTGAGGAGGGAAGCTCGACGGAGAAGTTGTTCTGGTCTCAGTATATTGGGACCGAACACCCGATGCGCATGAGCGACCAGCTGAAGCAACTGGTTGAGCTGCACAAGGCGACCGAACAGGCCATGAAGGGCTTTATAGTCCGGATGTGGCCTGGCGACTCCCTTCCCAACAACTATTTCGGCCTGGTGAGGCGGCTTGTGGACGAGTGTGCGAAAGATTTAATATTTGAGTGAACTTGCTTGTGTGATCCTGTATTATGAAAACTTGTTCATATGCGCTATGCAACGGTTGTTTGAATTTAAAATATTACCTTCTGTTCGGCTGTTTATCAAATCTGAGAGATGGCTAGTCGTCGGCTTCTGCCCCCATGCCACGAGTGCTGGGGTGTTCGGGATAAACCTGAGCACTCTTTTTCCCATTTTTGGGTCCTTCGAGGGAGGTGCTCAGCACAACGAACAAGGCAATCAGACTTTAATGCTTTATCACTCTCACTTAGCCATAGAATTCTATAATTTTAAATTTTGGCGAAGCCCCTAGTATTCGGAAGGCCGAATTCGGGGCGCTATACACGCCTTTAAGCCGGACAAAGCCGACTCCTCGCTCTAAACGGCATAAGTCTTTAGGGACTTGAAACCTCTCGAACAGCGACCAGGTCTCGCCTTATCATGACAGTCAGTTTTAGCTTTCTCTACTGAGGTGCTTAGCCCAGCTGAATCTGGGCACAATCGCAGTAGTTCTCCCAGTGCTACCTTAGCCGATATAACGGAATGTAAATTACCAAAACAGGGGAGCCGGGCAAACCCAGCTATTGACCCAAGACATGATTAGGAGCTGATGCATATAATGATATAAGTTCGGGGTGCCGCACTGTCGAAAGTGTTCGGACTTCTCACGCCGTATTATGGGGTATGCTTAAGCCCCTAGCATACTAGCCGTACCAGAGTGTACGGGTGCTGGATGTCATGAATGAACATATATATATATAAAGAAGAATAGAGAATGTGATAATAGTCTAGTGCTATGCATTGTTTATTCAAAAAGGTGCGTTAATGCAGAATGATACAAGTAGTGCGATAAGCAGAAAGTAGGACTATTTGACATGTCCCCTCCAAGGGCAAGCTGAGGAAAGGTATTTAAAGCAAGTATTTCACTCGTTATCGGAATCCACCTGGGAGTTCAGTGGTGTGGTGTAGCTTTCTGCCTCCTTGGTTGCTGCATCATGTGTCTGGCAATCATACTGCCGGACAGGGTTTCCAGAGATTAAAGTCCTAAAAGAGAGAAAAATAACAAAGCAGGAAGCCCCTACTGCGGTTGAGCCGCGTCTTGGGGCATGACGTAGTCGTGCCCCCCTCCCCACCTGTGCCCATGGTATTTTTAATGCATAATTATGTACGCGTGGCATGGATTTCGCCGTTTGGATGGTACTGGGGTGGGGGCCGCATTGCTATGCGAGCTCGGAACATGCCAGGCGGTCTTGTTGCCGATTACTCCGGGCGCGCTTGAAGGTGTCCGGGTCTTTAATTGCTGAACTGGTGGATTGCCTTAAGCGGCTGCTTTGCGCTTCTGCTGCGAGGGCCGCAGTGTGCTCCTCCGTGCGGAGAGAGTGCTCTGTGTTTCCATTGACTGTGATGACCCCCTGAGGTCCTGGCATCTTGAGCTTGAGGTATGCATAATGCGGTAACGCGTTGAATCTCGCAAAAGCGGTTCGCCCGAGCAGTGCATGATAGCCACTGTGGAACGGGACTATATCAAAGATTAACTCCTCACTTCGGAAGTTATCCGGGGATCCGAAGACCACTTCCAGTGTGACTGATCCTATGCAATGGGCCTCTACACCTGGTATGACGCCTTTGAAGGTCATTTTTGTGGGTTTGATCCTTGAGGGGTCTATACCCATTTTGCGCATTGTGTCCTGATAAAGCGGTTTCATGCTGCTGCCGCCATCCATAAGGACTCGAGTGAGGTTAAATCCGTCAATGATTGGGTCTAGGACCAGTGCAGCGAATCCGCCATGACGGATACTAGTTGGGTGGTCCCTGCGATCGAAGGTGATCGGACAAGAGGACCATGGGTTGAACTTTGGGGCGACTGGCTCCAACGCGTATACGTCCCTTAGCGCAGGCTTCCGCTCCCTCTTGGGGATGTGGGTTGCGTATATTATGTTCACCGTCCGCACTTGTGGGGGGGACCTCTTCTATCCTCCGGTGTTCGGATGTCGGGGCTCCTCCTCGTCATCGCTATGTGAACCCTTATCTTTTTTTTCGGCGTTTAATTTGCCAGCTTGCTTGAACACCCAACAATCCTTGTTGGTGTGATTGGCTGGCTTATCGGGGGTGCCGTGTATTTGACACGAGCGGTCGAGTATATGGTCCAAACTGGACAGGCCCGGAGTGCTTCTTTTGAATAGCTTTTTCCGCTGACCGGGTTTAGAGCCTTTGAATCCGGCATTCACTGTCGTATCCTCGGTATTGTCGTTGTTGATGCGACGCTTGTGTTTGTTACGACGTGACCTGCCATTGCCATCCTTGGTATCCGAAGTACCATGGTTCTTTGATATGTTATTGCTGCGAGCCAGCCAGCTGTCTTCTCCCGCGCAAAAGCGGGTCATGAGTGTCGTGAGGGCTGCCATAGATTTCGGCTTTTCCTGGCCGAGGTGTCGGGCGAGCCACTCGTCGCGGATGTTGTGCTTAAAAGCTGCTAGGGCCTCTGCATCCGGACAGTCGTGTGACACTCCAAAATTTTAATTTGGTTTTCATCAAAAACTTTGTTGGATTTTAAAAGAGGGCATTTAAAATTTCTTTTCCAGAAATCCTTCCTCTTAAAAACTTCCTTTCCTTTGGCGAGGATTTTCTTTTCCCTTTCAAATTTGGTGTTGAATTTTTGGAAGCTTTTCCTTCTGGTTGTTACCCTCTCAAACTTATTTATTTTCATTTAAAAAAACCTAGGAGTTTTGGGACTTCTTTCTTTTTTGAAACCACCCATGGTTTTACCATGTCTCCTATAGTAAATCTTCTCAAAACCCCTCCCTCCACCTTTGAGCAATTTAAATCCTCTGTCTCAACAAGTCCAAACAAGTTTTGTATTTTATTTCAATTATTTTATCTCCCAAAACATTTCTGCCAATTATTTTGAGCCTAAGTGATTTTCAAAGCAAGTACCACTTTGCCTTTGAGTTTTTATCCCAAACCAACTTCCCTGGATTGTCTTTAGTACCCACAACCTAGAACCATCTTGATCCACTCTTCTTCTTTTCAAATATTTCAAATTTCACTCACTGCAAGTTTGGACCAGATTTGACAAATTTGATGAAATTCATATCCACACTTCTCCAAAAATTCCACCAAAAATCATGCAGCCTACTGGAGCAATGAGTAGCCACTCCACCAAGTTTCAGCTCAAGGAAAAATCCCTAGATGCCAAAAGCATTCTGTCGAACACCTGAGCTGCACTGTTCTTTGCATTTTCAGTAAAGTTCAGTAAAATTCAGTTTTACAGTGTCGTTTTCTTCAGAGTTCAGTCACAAGCTCACAGTGCGCTTGGCTCGATGCTCGCAGCCCCTCCCTCTTGTCCGGAGCTTCACACGCGTGCGTGGAGCCTTCCTGGCGTCGGTGGCGCGCTGGCCCGCCCTCGCCGGCGTCTTTTGAGGCGTCGGGACCTCCCGTGGCGGCCGAAAGAAGGCACACCACGGCAGAACGCCGTTCAGCGCCGCCCAAAGCCCCCTGGCTCTCCGCGTGGCCTCATGCATGCCAGCGCACGCCTGTTGCACCATCACCGTGGCCCGGCAAGCACGGAACGTGCTCCCTGCCGCCGACGGGCCGCGCCACCCCCGTTCCGTCGAGCTCGACCCAAACACCCAAACCCCGGCCAGTTTAGCACCTAAACGGACCCATTGAACCCCCACGACGGCGCTCGACCCCTAATCCTCCCCGACCAATGCCCTGCGCCGCCGTAAGCTTCGCCGGAGAACCCCGTTCTCGGTCACAGCCTCGAATCGCCTATAAAAAGGAACCCGAGCTCGCCCTCGAGCACGCACCTTCACTGCACCTCCCCAGGACCCTGCCAAGCCACCAGGAGGACCTCGAGGACGTCTCCTTCCCCAACTCCGGCCGCCTTGCTCCGCCTCGGCCTCCAGCTTGATTCACTCTGGTGAGGCCATCTCCGGCGCCCAAACCTCGTCCGTAGCCCTCTCTCACACCAAGTACTCTAACCCCCTCATCAATTTGGCCTTTGCAGTCCTCTCCGACGAGCTCCATCCACGCCCGAACCACCATCCGCCGGAGTAGAGACCGCCGTCGACGTGGTGCTCCCCGGCGACCAACACCACCACCCACCGTTGCGGAAGGACGCGGTGAGCACATTGGTAACCTCCGATCCCCTTACCTCGCCGTGGATCGCCGCCGGCGACCACCGCAGCCCTCGGGCGCCGACGAGCCTCGTCCCTCCCATTTGAAAGTTTAAACATGACAAGTGGGACCCGCAGTCAGCCTCTCTGTCCTTTCTAAACGAAGCGTTTTCTGAAAACGCCTTTTGCCAAATGCGCTTTCCCTTTGGGCTGGCGTAGTTTCTGCTGAAGCGTTTTTTGTTTTTATAAACTAGCCCCTGGAAACTTTCTGTTTCATTACAGATGAGTCCCTGGATTAAAACCCTTATAACTTTTAAACAGAAAGGTATTTTTGATTGATTCTTTTTCTGTTCTCTTTAAAATTTTGTCTAGTTTTTTACCAGATTCATTTGAAAAATATTTGGAATACTTTTTGTGCACCCCTTGGTATTTACGATAGCGCATATATTTTCTTTATACCGTAGATACCGAAGGAGGTGACGGAGCCGTGAACTTCACCGAGCTAGGCTCCGACTACTCTGAACCAGGCAAGCATGTTTGAACTTTTGATATGATGAGTGTCTTGGCATGTTTTGCATTTAGTTAGTTTCATGGCATGTTGATGAGCATACCGATGAACGTTATTTTATGCAATGTTGAGGTAAGTGAGTTCGATGATCCATAAGTGGATGGATGTGAGTATGAATGGCCATGTGTTGGCATGAGGATGGGTAAGATGGCAGTGTCGTAGCATGCCAGTCTTATGCCAGACTATATGACTTCAGTGTCAAACCGTATCGGTCCAGTTCCTCTCATTTCCTTCCCTGTACTACCACATGTTTTCCGCAAGGAATATGGTTTAGTAAGTTGCAAACCGCTTTCCTGGTACACACCAAAAGGAGAAGCCGGGATGATGGTTCCATGGCCCTGGATTAAAGCCAGTCATCCGGTCAGGGGGCATGGGTGTTTCCGGTTGGGACCGAGAGGGGGGCACCCCTTAGAGCGCGCGTATATAAATTTGATCCCATGCTATTCGAGATTGTGATCTCCCCGTCTCAAAAGTTTTTCTTGGACGATGTCTAGGGTGAGTCCTGGCATCGAGAGGTAGGATGGGTGTGTACTGGATAGCTGTGTTTTCTTCCAAAAAACGGTAAACGGAACTAGTCCTTCGTGACTACGGAAATCTGTTGGCTGTGGGAAAATTTTTGTACAAACTCTGTAGAGTCATACATTCCTTGAATCATCTATTCCATGTCCAAATTCGTATTATCTTGTCCTAACAGTATCAGTTTGATGATAGAGACTCCGGTGAATCCCATGAGTGCTAAGTCCGGTTAAATGTTATTCCTGTGGGTGGACTAACCTGTTTATTATCATGAATTGAATATTTATTATGAGTATTATTTACTTGTGAATAAAGCCCTTTCTGTGATGTCGCCCCGACGTCCGACTGTGGCATTTCTTTTAAAGCCCTTTCTGTGATGTCGCCCCGACGTCCGACTGTGGCATTTCTTTTAAAGCCCTTTCTGTGATGTCGCCCCGATGTCCGGCTGTGGCATTT
>NC_041386.1:503508403-503518201 GCF_002162155.2 Triticum dicoccoides | reverse complement strand
TTTTAAAGCCCTTTCTGTGATGTCGCCCCGACGTCCGACTGTGGCATTTCTTTTAAAGCCCTCTCTGTGATGTCGCCCCGACGTCCGACTGTGGCATTTCTTTTAAAGCCCTTTCTGTGATGTCGCCCCAACGTCCGACTGTGGCATTTCTTTTAAAGCCCTTTATGTGGTGTCGCTAAGACGCCCGACTGTGGCATGATTTTCTCCTTTATTTATTTGTTCACCTTTCGAGGCGTCGCTTCAGACACCCGATCGGTTTCCATTTATATTTCTGTCGGGATTTCAGGTGGACTACCGTCGATTCCCTCTTTGCTTACCTTGCCTGCTAATACTTTAAATGTACATTGGTGAATTAATCATGACGCATTCATGCATGCATTTGTTATATCTTACGTCCGAACTGTCTTGCGAGTACTTTCAAAGTACTCACTGGCTTGTTGATTTGGCCAGATGCTGACGAAGGCGATCTCATGGATGAAGAGTTCGATAGCGAGTCCGACGCCTAGAGGAATCCCAGTCAGTCTCGTGCGACCCTGGATTTGGTCATTGTATTATATCCGCTTCTGCAACCCGAATAAATTTATCGAGCCTCACCTCGACGCTCGATGAGATGCCAGTTTGAGAGTCGTGTTATCACACTCCCCACTGTGTTATTCCACCATCACTTTATCCTCGAGTCAGTAGTATGCCACCACACCATTGTGTTATATCCACCATTATGTATAATTATTGGCGTGTTTGTAATAATTTGTTGAGCAGCCCTAGCTCAACCCTGTAATATATCCTATGCTACTGGCTTATTGTATCAAGAATTTGTCTACCAGTGAGGAGGATTTCTCTCATACTAGACTCAAAAGATTGGTTTCTCAATAAATATTTTTATTGGAAAACCGGTCGTGACAAGCTTGGTACCAGAGCCAGGCTGACTGTAGGAAGCCACTAGGTGTGATCGCTAATCGGTTATTAGCATGATAGAGCTAATTTATATTTCTGCAATTGTAGTCATTTTCTAACAGTCAGCATAAATTTATGATCTGACCATGCAGGATTTTTTTTGACTATTTTCGTAGATGGCTGACAACAGCTGCGAGTCTCAGACCTTCGCCAACGTGCCCGATGGGTTCGTCAAGCTTCTCTCCTTCATCGTTCAGGTCGCGATGGGGCCGTCTGTGCGCCCAGTCTTCACACTCTTCCAGCACAAGGTCAACGACAGTCTGACCATGCACCAGGTCACGGTGCAGTTCAGGGGAGGGCGTGGTGAGTTACGCCGCTTCCGGTTCATGGGAAGAGCCATGCCTACGGAGAGGCATGCTATGCAGATGGCAGCCCGTGAGGCGATAGCTCGCCTCAGGGATGTCCTTCCCGCGATGAAGACTCGTCGCTACCGCTATCTTCCATGCCATGTGCCTTACACCTGTCACTACGCATTCTCCTGCCCCAGAGGAGAACGAGATGAGGCTTTTGAGATGCTTATTGAGTATCTCCGGGCTATGGAGGCAGCCTTCGACAACCTGGTGGACGACTTCGTAGCTGCCCGCATGGACTCAGTCCATGGCTGTGCCGCCAACAGGAGGGAGCTCCTACCCACCGCACCGCCACTGACTTTTGTCTCGTCATCAGCATCTTATGCACCTACTCGTCTCCTGCCTACCACCGAAGAGTTCAACCAGGCCATTGCGCCCACTCCAGCACGCACTGCACCACCTGTTGTGCCTACTCCTATTCGTGTTGCTCCGCCCCTGGCACCCGCTCCATCTACCCGACGCAACTCTTCATGTCTGGAGCCTATTAGTGAGGAGGAGGTCGAGTCCCCAGCCTCACTGCGCCTCACCCTTGGCAGGGCCAAGGAGATCGTCAACATTTCCGGCTGAGTGTGCTTGCCCGTCATGTGATGTACCGCTTTGTAAGATATGTACATAGGTTGTGAGGAGTAGCCTGTTTGCGCATCATGTAGGAACTGGAGAAGTGCACTAGCCTAAATAACATGTCAGGATTATGTACGCATATCCTGAGTGATGTATTATATAATTATCGCCCGCGTGTAAGATATGTAATGAGCAGTCCTTCTCCGTGGGCAATTCGATTTGTTTTCTTAAGTGATCTTGGTCATTTAAATTATTTGCCATCCTTGTGCAATTTTGGATTTGTTTTTGCGACCATCTTCGCTTTTCTTATGAGTTTTAAAAAATATATCCCCAGAGTGAAAAATGTCTCGTCCTTGGACTCGCTCTATGCCTACTCCGCCAGAGGAAGATTATGACACTCAACCAGGCAACAATTTCACACAAGGGCAGTCGAGTCAACAGAACAGTGAAACGGCACTTTCCCAAATGTGTCGCCTTTATGAACAGAGTCAGCAACAACATCGTGAAATGATGAACCAAGTCATCAACATGGGGAATCACCATGGACAGTATCAGCAGCAATCCAAGTTATCTGAGCTTCAGAAGACACGTCCCCAAACATTTTCTCACACTGACAAACCTCTTGAAGCCGAGGACTGGCTTCGAGATATGGAGAGGAAATTAATTATTGCAAAATGTTCAGACCCCGAAAAGGTATTGTATGCTCCGCACTATCTCACAGGAGCAGCCGCATCGTGGTGGGAGAATTTTCTGCACATGCATCCCAACGAAAATGACATAACCTGGGATGATTTCAAGGAAGGTTTCCGTGGTGCACACATTCCTAAGAGTATTATGAAAATCAAGAAGAGAGAGTTCAATGACCTCAGACAAAGGAACATGACAGTGTCAGATTACAACAGTCAATTTACTCTATTGTCCCGCTACGCCAATGAAGAGCGTATGACTGAAATCAAGAAGATGGAGAAATTCCTTGACGGTCTGGCGCCCGCGCTTAAATGCCAACTGGGCGTGCACACTTTTCCTGATTTTAAAACACTGGTGGACAAAGCCATTACTCTGGAAAAGGAGAGACGCAGTCTGGAAGATATCCGCAAGCGAAAAAGGGACCAGACTAACCATGCTCGCAATCACCGAAGCAGGACAGATTTTCAAAAGGGTGGGACACACAAATCCTCATCCAATGTCTCACGCCCAATCAAGAATTTTCATGAAAGGGACAAGGAATTCACCTATCGCCCCGGCGTTACTTGTTACGCTTGTGGAGAAGAAGGGCACTATGCCAAACAGTGTCCCAAGCCAAGGAACTCAACCCCAAAGCCGAACAACGGCGGCAATAATTCAGCGCCCAAGCGAAACAATTTCAATCCCAACAATAACCACAGGAAGGGTCATCTGAACCACGTAACCAAAGAGGAGGCACAAAATGCTCCGGATATCGTACTCGGTACGTTTCCTGTCAACACAATACCTGCAATGGTTTTGTTTGATTCTGGAGCTTCTCACTCTTTCATTTTGAAAAGTTTTGCTTTGCAAAATAATTTTTCGATGCTTCCTTTGGAGAAATCCATAATCATCAAGTCCCCTGGGATTCAGCAAGTTACTCAGAATTACTGTTAGAATGTGGTCATTGAGTTCGAAAGTTTGGAGTTTCACGCAAATCTTATTGTATTGGAAAATAAAGGACTGGATGTCATCCTAGGGATGGATTGGCTAACCACCAACAAGGGGTTTATCGACTGTTTCAACAGGACCGTAATTCTCACACACCACCAAGGGAAGACAATAAGAGTATCAGCCAAGGAAGGAAAAATACCCCGGCAATCGAGATTAAATAAGGTGGACGTTTCTGAGCTAAACAAGGTTCCAGTAGTGTGTGAATTTCCAGATGTATTCCCTGAAGAGCTACCAGGCATGCCACCAGACCGAGAGATAGAATTCAGCATTGAGCTCGCACCAGGAACCACCCCCATATACAAGAAACCGTACCGAATGGCACCATCCGAATTAGTTGAGTTGAAGAAACAAATAAAGGAATTGCTAGACAAAGGATACATTCGAGCCAGCTCCTCACCTTGGGGATCACCAATTTTATTTGCCAAAAAGAAGGATGGAATGCTGAGATTGTGTATTGACTATCGAGCACTTAACATGGTCACAGTCAAAAACAAATACCCGATGCCAAGGATAAACGATTTGTTTGATCAACTCGCTCAGGCCAAGGTATTCTCAAAAATTGACTTAAGGTCAGGATACCATCAATTGAAGGTACGAATGGAAGATATCCCCAAAACAGCCTTCACCTCCAGATATGGACTGTACGAGTTCACAGTGATGCCATTTGGATTAACTAACGCCCCAGCATATTTTGTTCACCTCATGAACAAAGTATTTATGAAGTTTATGGACAAGTTTGTCGTGGTATTCATCGATGATATTCTGGTATACTCCAAGACACCAGAAGAGCACGCAGAACATCTCAGGATTGTGCTAGGAGAGCTCAGAAAACACCAATTGTATGCCAAGTTCAGCAAGTGCGAATTTTGGCTAAGACAAGTATGCTTTCTAGGCCACGTACTGACCCAAGACGGTATCGCAGTGGACCCAGAGAAAGTCAAGGCCATACTTGGCTGGAAGTCACCAGCCAGCGTATCAGACATACGGAGTTTCTTGGGAATGGAAGGATATTACCGCAGATTTATTGAAGGATTCTCCATCATAGCCAAGCCTATGACACAGTTGCTCAAGAAAGATAAGAAGTTTGAATGGACAGAAGCCTGCGAGAAAAGTTTCCAAGAGCTAAAGCGGAAGTTAACGATAGCACCGGTATTAATTGTACCCGACATACACAAGAATTTTGAAGTATATTGTGACGCGTCCAGAAAGGGTCTCGGATGCGTGTTGATGCAGGAAGGCAAGGTTGTCGCCTACGCTTCAAGGCAACTTCGCAAGCATGAGGAAAATTATCCCACTCATGACTTAGAAATGGCAGCAGTTATTCATGCACTCAAGGAATGGAGGCATTTCTTACTTGGGAATCAATGTGAAATATATACGGATCACAAAAGTCTCAAATATATTTTCACACAGCCAGAACTAAACTTACGACAACGACGCTGGTTGGAATTGGTAAAGGATTGTGATGTTGGTATCCATTACCATCCAGGAAAAGCAAATGTAGTGGCCGATGCTCTTAGTCGGAACCCCAGCTCTGACGAAAACAATTTGCACAGCTTGAGGCCCGAATTCCAACAAGAATTTGCCAAGCTCAACTTGATAATGGTAGCAGAAGGCACCATATCAAACTTGGAAATACAACCCGACCTTGTGGGGAAAATTAAAGGAGCTCAGCCCGGTCACACCAGCATCGAAGGCATCAAAAGAAAGTTGAGTATGGGCAAGGCCTCGGAATTCGTCATAGACAATGAAGGAATATTATGGTACGGAGAAAGGCTCTGCGTGCCAAACATAGAAGACCTTAAACAGCAAATTTTAGCTGAAGCCCACACCGCCCCGTACTCGATCCACCATGGAGGAACCAAAATGTATAAAGATATTCAGGAAAGATTTTGGTGGCACGGTATGAAGAGGGACATAGCCACTTTCATTGCATGTTGCGACTCATGTCAACGCATAAAAGCCGAGCATCAGAGACCAGCCGGACTACTACAACCGAACAAAATACCTGAGTGGAAATGGGATGAAATAGGGATGGATTTCATTGTTGGACTACCTCGGTCATGACACGGGAATGATGCCATATGGGTCATCACTGACAGGTTAACCAAAGTGGCACACTTTATTCCAATAAAGACGACCCACACCACTCAGAGGCTTGCCAGGATTTATCTTTCCCGCATAGTTTGTCTACACGGTGTCCCGAAGACTATAATATCCGACAGAGGCACTCAGTTCGTCTCAAGATTTTGGGAGCATTTACAACAGGCTCTGGGAACCCAACTAGCCTTCAGTACCGCATACCACCCACAGACTGATGGACAAACAGAACGCGTAAACCAGGTTTTAGAAGACATGCTGAGAGCATGTGTCCTCACATATGGAACCAGTTGGGAAGAAAGCCTGCCATACGCCGAGTTCGCGTACAACAACCAGGCCAGCCTACAAATGGCACCATTTGAGGCTTTATACGAATGAAGATGTCGTACCCCGTTAAATTGGTCAGAGACCGGATACAGCCGCATCTTCGGACCAGACATGCTCAGAGAAGCCGAGGAAAAGGTCAAGCTAATCAGAGACCGACTTAAGACCGCTCAAAGTCGACAGAAGAGTTATTATGATCAGAAACATCGTAGGGTCAGCTTCGAACCCGGTGAGTTCGTATACCTGAGAGTATCCCCTATGAGAGGATTGCAACGATTCAAGATTAAAGGGAAGCTAGCACCAAGATTCATCGGACCTTTCTGTATAAGGGCACGAAGAGGCACGGTAGCCTACCAGCTAGACTTACCCGAGGAATTATCCGATGTCCACGACGTGTTCCATGTCTCGCAATTGAGGAAGTGCGTAAGCAACCCAGAGAAACAAGTATCCCATGAAAACATTGACGTGCAGCCAGACCTCACTTATCGGGAACGTCCCGTAAGAATATTAGAGGAGTCTGAAAGGAGGACCGACAGAAGACCATCAAAGTTTTTCAAAGTCCAGTGGAGCAATCACACCGACAGTGAAGCAATTTGGGAAAGGGAGGATTTTCTTCGGACAGAGCATCCACACTTATTTAAGGATCAGCTGAAATCTCGGGGACGAGATTTTTCCTAAGGGGGTAGGTGTTGTGACACTCCAAAATTTTAATTTGGTTTTCGTCAAAAACTTTGTTGGATTTTAAAAGAGGGCATTTAAAATTTCCTTTCCAGAAATCCTTCCTCTTAAAAACTTCCTTTCCTTTGGCAAGGATTTTCTTTTCCCTTTCAAATTTGGTGTTGAATTTTTGGAAGCTTTTCCTTCTGGTTGTTACCCTCTCAAACTTATTTATTTTCATTTAAGAAAAACCCTAGGAGTTTTGGGACTTCTTTCTTTTTTGAAACCACCCATGGTTATACCATGTCTCCTATAGTAAATCTTCTCAAAACCCCTCCCTCCACCTTTGAGCAATTTAAATCTTCTGTCTCAACAAGTCCAAACAAGTTTTGGATTTTATTTCAATTATTTTATCTCCCAAAACATTTCTGCCAATTATTTTGAGCCTAACTGATTTTCAAAGCAAGTACCACTTTGCCTTTGAGTTTTTATCCCAAACCAACTTCCCTGGATTGTCTTTAGTACCCACAACCTAGAACCATCTTGATCCACTCTTCTTCTTTTCAAATATTTCAAATTTCACTCACTGCAAGTTTGGACCAGATTTGACAAATTTGATGAAATTCATATCCACACTTCTCCAAAAATTCCACCAAAAATCATGCAGCCTACTGGAGCAATGAGTAGCCACTCCACCAAGTTTCAGCTCAAGGAAAAATCCCTAGATGCCAAAAGCATTCTGTCGAACACCTGAGCTGCACTGTTCTTTGCATTTTCAGTAAAGTTCAGTAAAATTCAGTTTTACAGTGTCGTTTTCTTTAGAGTTCAGTCACAAGCTCACAGTGCGCTTGGCTCGATGCTCGCAGCCCCTCCCTCTTGTCCGGAGCTTCACACACGTGCGTGGAGCCTTCCTGGCGTCGGTGGCGCGCTGGCCCACCCTCGCCGGCGTCTTCTGAGGCGTCGGGACCTCCCGTGGCGGCCGACAGAAGGCACACCACGGCAGAACGCCGTTCAGCGCCGCCCAAAGCCCTCTGGCTCTCCGCGTGGCCTCATGCATGCCAGCGCACGCCCGTGGCACCATCACCGTGGCCCGGCAAGCACGGAACGTGCTCCCTGCCGCCGACGGGCCGCGCCACCCCCGTTTGTCGAGCTCGACCCAAACACCCAAACCCCAGCCAGTTTAGCACCTAAACGGACCCATTGAACCCCCACGACGGCGCTCGACCCCTAATCCTCCCCGACCAATGCCCTGCACCGCCGTAAGCTTCGCCGGAGAACCCCGTTCTCGGCCACCGCCTCGAATCGCCTATAAAAAGGAACCCGAGCTCGCCCTCGAGCACGCACCTTCACTGCACCTCCCCAGGACCCTGCCAAGCCACCAGGAGGACCTCGAGGAGGTCTCCTTCCCCAACTCCGGCCGCCTTGCTCCGCCTCAGCCTCCAGCTTGATTCACTCCGGTGAGGCCATCTCCGGCGCCCAAACCTCGTCCGTAGCCCTCTCTCACACCCAGTACTCTAACCCCCTCATCAATTTGGCCTTTGCAGTCCTCTCCGACGAGCTCCATCCACGCCCGAACCACCGCCCACCGGAGTTGAGACCGCCGTCGACGTGGTGCTCCCCGGCGACCAACACCACCACCCACCGTTGCGGAAGGACACGGTGAGCACGTTGGTAACCTCCGATCCCCTTACCTCGTCGTGGATCGCCGCCGGCGACCACCGCAGCCCTCGGGCGCCGACGAGCCTCGTCCCTCCCATTTGAAAGTTTAAACATGACAAGTGGGACCCGCTGTCAGCCTCTCTGTCCTTTCTAAACGAAGCGTTTTCTGAAAACGCCTTCTGCCAAATGCGCTTTCCCTTTGGGCTGGCGTAGTTTCTGCCGAAGCGTTTTCTGTTTTTATAAACTAGCCCCTAGAAACTTTCTGTTTCATTACAGATGAGTCCCTAGATTAAAACCCTTATAACTTTTAAACAGAAAGGTATTTTTGATTGATTCTTTTTCTGTTCTCTTTAAAATTTTGTCTAGTTTTCTATCAGATTTATTTGAAAAAAATTTGGAATACTTTTTGTGCACCCCTTGGTATTTACGATAGCGCATATAGTTTCTTTATACCGTAGACACCGAAGGAGGTGACGGAGCCGCAAACTTCACCGAGCTAGGCTCCGACTACTCTGAACCAGGCAAGCATGTTTGAACTTTTGATATGATGAGTGTCTTGGCATGTTTTGCATTTAGTTAGTTTCATGGCATGTTGATGAGCATACCGATGAACGTTATTTTATGCAATGTTGAGGTAAGTGAGTTCGATGATCCATAAGTGGATGGATGTGAGTATGAATGGCCATGTGTTGGCATGAGGATGGGTAAGATGGCAGTGTCGTAGCATGCCAGTCTTATGCCAGACTATATGACTTCAGTGTCAAACCGTATAGGTCCAGTTCCTCTCATTTCCTTCCCTGTACTACCACATGTTTTCCGCAAGGAATATGGTTTAGTAAGTTGCAAACTGCTTTCCTGGTACACACCAAAAGGAGAGGCCGGGATGATGGTTCCATGGCCCTGGATTAAAGCCAGTCATCCGGTCAGGGGGCATGGGTGTTTCCGGTTGGGACCGAGAGGGGGGCACCCCTTAGAGCGCGCGTATATAAATTTGATCCCATGCTATTCGAGATTGTGATCTCCCCGTCTCAAAAGTTTTTCTTGGACGATGTCTAGGGTGAGTCCTGGCATCGAGAGGTAGGATGGGTGTGTACTGGATAGCTGTGTTTTCTTCCGAAAAACCGTAAACGGAACTAGTCCTTCGTGACTACGAAAATCCGTTGGCTGTGGGACAATTTTTGTACAAACTCTGCAGAGTCATACATTCCTTGAATCATCTATTCCATGTCCAAATTCATATTATCTTGTCCTAACAGTATCAGTTTGATGACAGAGACTCCGGTGAATCCCATGAGTGCTAAGTTCGGTTAAATGTTATTCCTGTGGGTGGACTAACCTGTTTATTATCATGAATTGAATATTTATTATGAGTATTATTTACTTGTGAATAAAGCCCTTTCTGTGATGTCGCCCCGACGTCCGACTGTGGCATTTCTTTTAAAGCCCTTTCTGTGATGTCGCCCCGACGTCCGACTGTGGCATTTCTTTTAAAGCCCTTTCTGTGATGTCGCCCCGA
>NC_041386.1:503462978-503508074 GCF_002162155.2 Triticum dicoccoides | reverse complement strand
TGTGGCATTTCTTTTAAAGCCCTTTCTGTGATGTCGCCCTGACGTTTGACTGTGGCATTTCTTTTAAAGCCCTTTCTGTGATGTCGCCCCGACGTCCGACTGTGGCATTTCTTTTAAAGCCCTCTCTGTGATGTCGCCCCGACGTCCGATTGTGGCATTTCTTTTAAAGCCCTTTCTGTGATGTCGCCCCGACGTCCGACTGTGGCATTTCTTTTAAAGCCCTTTATGTGGTGTCGCTAAGACGCCAGACTGTGGCATGATTTTCTCCTTTATTTATTTGTTCACCTTTCGAGGCGTCGCTTCACACACCCGATCGGTTTCCATTTATATTTCTGTCGGGATTTCAGGTGGACTACCGCCGATTCCCTCTTTGCTTACCTTGCCTGCTAATACTTTAAATGTACATTGGTGAATTAATCATGATGCATTCATGCATGCATTTGTTATATCTTACGTCCGAACTGTCTTGCGAGTACTTTCAAAGTACTCACTGGCTTGTTGATTTGGCCAGATGCTGACGAAGGCGATCTCATGGATGAAGAGTTCGATAGCGAGTCCGACGCCTAGAGGAATCCCAGTCAGTCTCGTGCGACCCTGGATTTGGTCACTGTATTATATCCGCTTCCGCAACCCGTATAAATTTATCGAGCCTCACCTCAACGCTCGATGAGATGCCAGTTTGAGAGTCGTGTTATCACACTCCCCACTGTGTTATTCCACCATCACTTTATCCTCGAGTCAGTAGTATGCCACCACACCATTGTGTTATATCCGCCATTATGTATAATTATTGGCGCGCTTGTAATAATTTGTTGAGCAGGCCTAGCTCAACCCTGTAATATATCCTATGCTACTGGCTTATTGTATTAAGAATTTGTCTACCAGTGAGGAGGATTTCTCTCATACTGGACTCAAAAGATTGGTTTCTCAATAAATATTTTTATTGGAAAACCGGTCGTGACAAGTCGACAATTTGATTTTTCTTTGTTAGGACCCGTGGCCATAATTGCCTGGCCGATTCCTCTGGCTTCTGAATTATGTGGCTCAAGTC
The DNA here is from genome assembly GCF_002162155.2 of Triticum dicoccoides. Classification (NCBI taxonomy): domain Eukaryota; kingdom Viridiplantae; phylum Streptophyta; class Magnoliopsida; order Poales; family Poaceae; genus Triticum; species Triticum dicoccoides. The sequence continues at coordinate 503,507,023 of NC_041386.1, read as the reverse complement.
ATCGGCATCTGGTGGGCGCACATAAGTGCCCTGGATTTGTCAAGGAATGCGTCTTCCAGATCTTCCCAACAGCCAATGGATTCTGCTGGCAGGCTGTTGAGCCAATGCCGAGCTGGTCCTTTGAGTTTAAGTGGGAGGTATTTGATGGCATGTAGATCGTCACCGCGGGCCATGTGGATGTGCAGGAGGAAGTCCACGATCCATACCGCAGGATCTGTTGTGTCGTCGTATGATTCTATATTTACGGGTTTGAAATCCTCTGGGATTTGATGATCCATTACTTCGTCTGTGAAGCATAGGGGGTGTTCAGCGCCTCTATACTTGGCTATATCGCAACGCAGGTCAAATGAGTCTTGTCCGCTGTGTTTGGCCCGGCCGGACTTACTTTTACTGTATCCGGCGTGACGGTTATCGTCTCGCATAGTGGCGCGCCCTTGCGATCCATAGATCGATCTTGCGTGTTTTGCTTTGTCCTCCAATACGTCTCACAGGTCTGGCGTATTTCCCCATGTCTTGACATTTTTATTTGAGTGGCGGCGGGGTGCGGGCTGAACTTTTGGCTGGAATGCCTCTTTGTCGCGGCAACGAGGTGGCCGATCAGCCGCGTCATACACTGGAGATGTAGGTTTTAGTGCTTCCTCCTCCAGTCGGGGTAGCAACATAGGATTTGGGTAACTCTTGGAGGGGCGTTCGAGTTTATATTCCTCGGCCGCAAGGACTTCGGTCCATCTGTCAGTTAGCAAGTCTTGATCAGCTTGTAGCTGCTGTTGCTTTTTCTTAAGGCTATTTGTCGTGGCTATAAGCCGGCGCTTGAAGCGCTCTTGTTCAACGGGATCCTCAGGCACGACGAATTTGTCATCGTCGAGGCTTGCCTCGTCTTCGGAGGGAGGCATGTAATTATCATCCTCTGCCTCTCCATCTACCGATCTCTCGTGAGGGCTGGCTTCTCCATCCTCCTTCTCTAAATCTTGCTGGAGGGGATTGTTGTCGTCTTCAGAACTGTCCGGAGTGCTATTATCTCATGTGCCGGTGTCACCGCTTTTGCTTTGGCGAGACTTAGAGCGGCGCCGCTGACGTCGGCGCTTGGGTTATTTCTTGGAGGGGTCATGCTCCGCTGTCTCGTCTCCATTGCCTTCTTTGGGTGTGTCCACCATGTATATATCATATGATGAGGTAGTTGTCCAGTGCCCTGTGGGTAGTGGTTCCTCTTCGTCTCCCACATCGTCGTCCATACCGTCGATGTCTTCGGAGTCGAAGTCGAGCATGTCGGTTAAGTCGTCGACAGTGGCTACTAAGTGGGTGGTGGGTGGGCGGCGAATTCCTTCGTCATCCGCATCCCAATCCTGCCGGACATAGTTCGGCCAGGACTCTCCTGACAAGGAGAGAGACCTTAATGAGTTCAGTATGTCGCCGAAGGGCGAGTGCTGAAAAATATCCGCGGAGGTAAACTCCATGATCGGCGCCCAATCGGATTCGATAGGCACAGGCGCAGGTGGTTCGGAGTCTGTGGCCGGGGAGGAATCCGGTAGTTCGGCGTCACGGATCCTGTGAAGGGTAAGGTCGATACTCGGCTCGATCACCGATGAGAGTGCAGCCTCCGTGGCAGGGTCTATCCACCCGTCCATGGATGGCGCAACTGGCTCCGAATTGAGGGTCGGAGCGGTTGCCGGCGCGATATCCTGGACACTGTTTGATGGCAGAGCTAAATCATGCTCATCATGACCGTGTGGCGCACTAAGCAGGGGCTCGAATCCGTCGAAGATCAAGTCTCCGCGGATATCGGCCATGTAGTTTAAGCTTCCAAACCTGGCCTGGTGGCCAGGGGCGTAACTCTCGATCTACTCCAGATGGCCAAGCGAGTTGGCCCGCAGTGCGAAGCCGCCGAACACAAAGATCTGTCCAGGGAGAAAAGTCTCACCCTAAACTGCATCGGTGTCGATGATTGAAGGATACATCAAGCCTAATTATGACAACACAGAGGAACTCTCAGTGAAAGCACCAATGTCGGTGTCAAAACCGGCGGATCTCGGGTAGGGGGTCCCGAACTGTGCGTCTAAGGCGGATGGTAACAGGAGGCAGGGGACACGATGTTTTACCCAGGTTCGGGCCCTCTTGATGGAGGTAAAACCCTATGTCCCGCTTGATTTATTCTTGATAATATGAGTAGTACAAGAGTTGATCTGCCACGACATCGGAGAGGCTAAACCCTAGAAGCTAGCCTATGGTATGATTGTCTGTTGTCCTACAGACTAAAACCCTCCGGTTTATATAGACACCGGAGGGGGCTAGGGTTACACAAGGTCGGTTACAAAGGAGGAGATATACATATCTGTATTAACTAGCTTGCCTTCCACGCTAAGTAGAGTCCCATCCGGACATGGGACGAAGTCTTCAATCTAGTGTCTTCATAGTCCAACAGTCCGGCCAAAGGATATAGTCCGGCTGTCCGGAGACCCCCTAATCCAGGACTCCCTCACTCATGTTTAGTCAGTTTCATATACTAGTGGGAAATTTTCATTATAGAACTTGGCTTGTATATTCAAACAATGGGCCTCCTCAAGAGCCCTAGGTCTTCATGAGAAAGCAAGTTGGATGCACACCCACTTAGTTTCCTTTGTTGAGCTTTCATACATTTATAGCTCTAGTGCATTCGTTGCATGGCAAACCCTACTCCTTGCATTAACATCAATCGATGGGCATCTCCATAGCTCATTGATTAGCCTCGTTGATGTGAGACTTTCTCCGTTTTGTCTTCTCCACATAACCCCGATCATCATATTCTATTCCACCCATAGTGCTATGTCCATGGCTCGCGCTCACATATTGCGTGAAAGTTTATAGGTTTGAGATTACTAATGTATGAAACAATTGCTTGGCTTATCATCAGGGTTGTGCATGATGAGAACATTCTTGTGTGACGAAAATGGAGCATGACTAAACTATATGATTTTGTAGGGATGAACTTTCTTTGGCCATGTTATTTTGAGAAGACATGATTGCTTAGTTAGTATGCTTGAAGTATTATAATGTATATGTCAATATGAAATTTTATCTTGAATCTTATGGATCTGAATATTCATGCCACAATTAATTAGAATTACATTAAAATTATGCCAAGTAGCACTCCACATCAAAAATTCAGTTTTATCATTTACCTACTCAAGGACGAGCAGGAATTAAGCTTGGGGATGCTGATACGTCTCCAACGTATCTATAATTTTTTATTGCTCCATGCTATATTATCTACTGTTTTGGATGTTTATGGGCTTTATTATACACTTTTATAATATTTTTAGGACTAACCTATTAACCCAGAGCCCAGTGCCAGTTTCTGTTTTTTTGCCTATTTTAGGGTTTCGAAGAAAAGGAAAATCAAATAGAGTCCAATTGACCTGAAACTTCACGGAACTCATTTTTGGAAGGAAAGCAACTCGGGAGACTTGGAGTCTACGTCAAGGAAGCTTCAAGGAGGCCACGAGGTAGGGGGCGCACCCACCCCCTAGGGCGCGCCCTCCACCCTTGTGGGCCCCTCATGGCCCCCTGACGTACTTCTTCCGCATATATATCTCCATATACCCTAAAACTACCGGGGAGCACAATAGATTGGGAGTTCCGCCGCCAGAAGCCTGCGTAGCCACCGAAAGCCAATTTAGACCCGTTCCAGCACCCTGTCGGAGGGGGAATCCTTCTCCGGTGGCCATCTTCATCATCCCGGTGCTCTCCATGATGAGGAGGGAGTATTTCTCCCTCGGGGCTGAGGGTATGTACCAGTAGCTATGTGTTTGATCTCTCTCTCTCTCTCTCTCTCTCTCTCTCTCGTGTTCTTGAGGTGATACGATCTTGATGTATCGCGAGCTTTGCTATTATAGTTGGATCTTATGATGTTTTCTCCCCCCTCTACTCTCTTGTAATGGATTGAGTTTCCCCTTTGAAGTTATCTTATCGGATTGAGTCTTTAAAGATTTGAGAACACTTGATGTATGTTTTGGTGATCAACTTGCAGGTTCTGCCCATGAACCTATGCATAGGGGTTGGCACACGTTTTCGTCGTGATTCTCCGGTAGAAACTTTGGGGCACTCTTTGAGGTTCTATGTGTTGGTTGAATGGATGAATCTGAGATTGTGTGATGCATATCGTATAATCATGCCCACGGATACTTGAGGTGATATTGGAGTATCTAGGTGACATTAGGGTTTTGGTTGATTTGTGTCTTAAGGTGTTATTCTAGTACGAACTCTAGGGCTGTTTGTGACACTTATAGGAATAGCCCAATGGATTGATTGGGAAGAATAACTTTGAGGTGGTTTCGTACCCTACCATAATCTCTTCGTTTGTTATCTGCTATCAGTAACTTTGGAGTGACTCTTTGTTGCATGTTGAGGGATAGTTATGTTATCCAATTATGTTATTATTGTTGAGAGGACTTGCACTAGTGAAAGTATGAACCCTAGGCCTTGTTTCAACGCATTGCAATACTGTTTACGCTCACTTTTATCATTAGTTACCTTGCTGTTTTTATATTTTCAGATTACAAAAACTATTATCTACTATCCATATTGCACTTGTATCACCATCTCTTCGCTAAACTAGTGCACCTATACAATTTACCATTGTATTGGGTGTGTTGGGGACACAAGAGACTCTTTGTTATTTGGTTGCAGGGTTGCTTGAGAGAGACCATCTTCATCCTATGCCTCCTACAGATTGATAAACCTTAGGTCATCCACTTGAGGGAAATTTGCTACTGTCCTACAAACCTATGCACTTGGAGGCCCAACAATGTCTACAATAATAAGGTTGTGTAGTAGACATCAAAGAGCATAACCTGGACCACGCTGACGAGCTTAATTTTCTTGTTCGTCATGTTCTGGATGCAGGTCTGGAGTCCAGTCAGCTCTACCGAAGAACCCCAGGACAAGCCCTTCTGTTTCTAGGAGGTAAGCTGCGTGGGGATTCCGGATCGAAATTTGGGGGCCGCCACCCAGTTAGAGTCGCGCGGCTCGGTGATGTAGAACCACCCCAATTGCCATCCCTTTATGGTATCCGTGTAGGTACCCTCGAGCCAGGTGACATTAGGCATCTTGCCCACCATGGCGCCTCCGCACTCTGCTTGCTGGCCACCCACCACCTTTGGTTTGACATTGAAGGTTTTCACCCATAAGCCGAAGTGGGGCCTGATGCGGAGGAAGGCCTCGCACACAACGATAAACGCCGAGATGTTGAGGATGAAGTTGGGGGCCAGATCATAAAAATCCAGCCCATAGTAGAACATGAGCCCACGGACAAACGGGTGGAGAGGAAATCCCAGTCCACGGACGAAATGGGTAAGAAAAACGACCCTCTCATGGGGTTCGGGAGTTGGGACGATCTGCCCCGCATTCGGCAGCTGGTGCGCGATATTCGCAGCTAGGTATCCGGCTTCCCGTAACTTTTTGATGTTCTCCTTCGTGACGGAGGAGACCATCCACTTGCCTCCTGCTCCAGACATGCTTGGAGTGGTTTGAGAAGAAGAACACGAGCTTGGGCGCTAGAGCTCGAGTGTGCGGGAATGGGTAAGCGAGAAGGAAGAAGGCATGGGTGAAAAAAGTAAATCTTTGTCCCTTTATAAGGGCGAAGGAGGCGATGAGTCTCCCCACTTGCCTGGCAAAACCGCTTATTCCCCAAGCGCCGTAATTGATGGCGCGATTGGGTTACCCACGTCCGTATTGATGAGAATCTCGTGATAGGGGGAACATGATCTCTGCTTTGACAAGACGTATCAAGAAAACCGCCTTGCGATATGTGCGGAGCTGGTTGAGAAAAGCGGTTTGAATAATAAACGAGCCATGAAGTGATGCCATACTATCAAAACATGTCAGCAGATTAGATTTGTGAAGTATTATTCTCTCTACGGTGGTATGTGGAACTTATTTTGCAGGGTCGGACACTATCCTTGTATTCAAACTCTTCCATGGTGTATTCAGAGGAGGAACCCGCCTTGCAATGCCGAAGACAACACTGCGCGTCAGACTCATCATCATTGAAGCTTGGTTCAGGGTCTACTGAGGGAGTCCTGGATTAGGGGGTCTCCGGACAGCCGGACTATATCCTTTGGCCGGACTATTGGACTACGAAGATACAAGATTGAAGACTTCGTACCGTGTCCGGATGGGACTCTACTTGGCGTGGAAGGCAAGCTAGGCAATACGGATATGGATATCTCCTCCTTTGTAACCGACCTTGTGTAACCCTAGTCCCCTCCGGTGTCTATATAAACCGGAGGGTTTTGGTCCGTAGGACGACATACAATCATACCATAGGCTAGCTTCTAGGGTTTAGCCTCTCTGATCTTGTGGTAGCTCAACTCTTGTAATACCCACTAGCAAAATGCCCGTACATTGCAATGGAAGTAAACACCAGTTATTGTGCAAACCCGGGTTGAAATTTAAATAGGATTTGAGTTGAAACAGGGTTAGCTCCAGTCGTACACCACGGGTCGATTGACACGCCTTCGCACCATCCCGACTCCTCCCTAGCGTCGCCTTGCCCTTTCATGTCGGGGCGGGCCTTGCCCTTTCGTGTCGACTGGTCATATATAGTTTCCTAGCCGGCACATAATCTTCACATAATGATTCTTCAGAACGGGACACTATAATATCAACTGTCCATATGTTCATAATATTAACATGCCTTTATGCCAAATCTGAATATATTCAAGGAAAGAACATGTAAGTTTTATGTTGATAGCGCATATGCCCGTGCTTTGCAAGCACCAGGAGAGAAATGATGTGTCCTCCGAAAACAGTCTCCGTAGCGGTGGCCAACAGAGCTAGGAGCTGCGATCTTCTCATGGGTCATGTTTGGCCGACGAGATCTTGATAGTGGTGGGGTTGGTCGGCGTCTCCTATCACGGCGTAACCAAATGTATTACTAATTGCAGTGCATAAATCAAAGACTCGACGACATGCTGCTAGCTAGTTGAACAAACACGTTCTATTGACCAATGGCAAGCGCGGATATGTAAGAACATAATGCAGCATCAGATTTGAAACATATTTCAATTTTTTCGAACCTATCATAAAAAATAAGAATGAATTTGCGTATATTCTTTGAAACATGAACATTTTTTGAAATTTCAAACAGTTTTTCAAAAATTATGAATATTCCCAAAAGACATGAGTAAAATTTTAAATTGGAATATATTTTCCGAAATTCACAAAAAAATTCTGAAAACATGAACCTTTTATAATAAACTGAACATTTTTTGCATTAGTGAACAATTATTTTTAAATGGTGACATGTTTTGAACATTCAGAAAGTTTTTCAAATGTTTTTTCAATAAAGAAAATTATTTTAATTTCGTAACCATTTCACAAAAAAAAGTTGAAACATTTTTCTAAATGCAAAAAGAAACATTGGAAATTGTGAATAATTGCATAAAATATAAACATTTTATGAAAAATTTGGAACTTTTGTTTTATTTGGAACAAATTTTAGAACAAAATCAAAGTTCTGAACTTTTATAAAACAATTGTTTTTTTAGACATTCAAATATTTATCGGAAACTTGAACCAAAAATTGAAATTCTGAGGTTTTTTGAAAATGTCGAATTTATTAGAAAATAAAAAACGAAATTAAACTTGGAAGTGTAAAACGTAAAAATAATTAGGAAAGAAAAAGAGAAAGAAAGAGAAAAAAGACAGAATACAGGATAAAACAAAAATGGGCCGGCCCAGTATTGGGTGACTTGTGCAAAACTTTGGGTATTTGACGTTGTGTGCGGTAAATAGGGTTCTGCCAGCTGTGTGCGTAGGAAAATAAGTGGCCTTGCTGCACTGGGCCTCAACGCCCGGCTCGGGTACAAAATCTGGACAACCCGTTTTTTTTCTTTTCTAGCACACGAAAGCATAAAATTTTAGTACCACCTCGGATAAAAGAAAAATCTTTTCGTTGGTGAACGGATGAAAAAAGTGGAGAAACGCACCTTGGTTTATTAGTAGGTATAGATATCATCAAGAACAATCAAGCAGGACGTAGGGTTTTACCTCCATCAAGAGGGCCCGAACCTGGGTAAACATCGTGTCCCCTGCCTCCTGTTACCACCCGCCTTAGATGCATAGTTCGGGACCCCCTACCCGAGATCCGCCGGTTTTGACACCGACAACGAGAGAACTTTAACTTGGTAGTGTGATGTTGTTTGCATCTTGCATATGATTTATTTCTTGTACTGCTTCACATTTGATTAAACACCATTTATGATGAGACACTATTAACTTGGTAGAGCGATATTTGTAGCATCTTTCATATGGTGTCTACCTTCCATTGTATTGCTCCTAATTTAGTGAAATGTCTTCTGCTTAGTTGACACATCATAGTTCTGGTTATCTCATGTCGTCCTGTTTTTCGTACATATTACATCCTCCTATCATGTGGTTGTCTAACATCAAAGTTCAGTTCGTCTATATCACACATCAATTTGTTCTGAAGAACTAAATTGTTATTCATTTTTCTTGTCGGCTTGACTTAACATGGCACAGAGAAAGAGGAAGCAACACAGAATGACAGGGAAAGGGAAGCGGAAGAATCCTGCATATTCTGCTGGTACTGATGGTACAGTAGAAGTTCAAAGTCCAGCGGAAAATTGTACAAATAGGGTATCCCATGCTACACGAGCTGCAGAACAAGCCAAATAGAAACAAATAGCTACCACCAAACAAGCAGAGACAGCCCTAGTTGTTGCAACACCTTCCACAGTACCACCAGCTACATGATTTACTCGTTGGTCAACTCAGGTAGCAGCACGTTCCCAAGATCCCTTGCCACCTAACACTAATCCTGAAGCACTCTTGACACAAGATGAGTTGGCAAGATCAGATGAACTTTGTGAGCTTCAACAGCAAGAAGGTAGTTGCTGGAATCAAGTTACAGCTGCATGCTTCTTTATATGTAGTCTCATAGTTTGATTTACACTAACACTTCCTATGTTCGTTGTTGGAGTAGCACCTAGGCGCAAGAGGAAACAAACATCAGGGATAATTATCGATAGGTTAACTAAATCTAGAGGAGGAAGAATGGAGATCCGTTTTGAGGTAGGTTTAAAAAGGCCATGTGATGCTACAGAGTCAGACAAGTTAGTATCATAGGCAATGGTTGTCGTTAGGTGTCATGTGCATATCCTCCCAACATGGATTTAGTACAGGAATGACAAAGACGAAACCCAGTTCAACACCTTCCTTGACCATTTATCTGCAAGTATGGTTATGTATGGAAACTAGTAATATCGTCTTGCTCTGTCCCATACTTTCTAGGTTGCTGATAATGGGACTCCCATAATTTTCAAAAGATGAGGTTCAAGTTGGATAGCCAAGATGATGCAACCAGACAAGCTTGCACCCATGTTTTCAAGTCTGCTCTGCTACAGTATCGGTATAACTTGAGGAAAACTCACTTTGAAGGCAAGGCTAATAGTGAACTTGCCCAAACATCTGCAGTGGAAAATATATCGGATGAAGACTAGAGAGGCCTCGTTAAACACTGGTCTTATCCGAAGTATCACGTACATTATATATGTGATCAGATCACATGTGAAGTCCTATTTGTGCATGTGCCACACAAATCTATCTTCTTGTAGGTGAACTATTCAAAGAAGAAGGCCAGCCGTACAAAAGTGAAATTCCAACAGACAACAGGATCTTGTAGTTATATTGCACACTGTGAGGCTCTTGTAATTAGCTGCTATTTCACTCTTTTTGTTGTACCATATTATCAGATCTATATTGACTTGTTCCAAATGTAGAGGAAAGCCCGCAAGGACCAAAAAATTACCTGAACCAAATGTTGTGGAAATCTCCAAGGACTGTCACACCAGCAAGATGAAGGGCATGACTACACCAGTCAAAGCCGTTGTTGTGAGTCCTTAATCCTCGTGCCTTTTAACTATTACCTACTCTGACTCGTGCCTTGAACTGCATGGTTTGCAGCCAATGTCTATTACTCTTTTCAATTTTATACACAATTGTCTTAGCGTATCATTGCACCTTACAAGGTTTAAGAGAGAGGAGTGATGTTCCTTTGATCTTGACATGTAATCTAGTTCCATGCTAGACTTGCCCACACAACGTTACAATTGCCTGTTTATCTGCTCTCAATTGTTTTGTGATATGAATGATGTCATACTATTCTTACCGTATTATAAACTTTGTCTCTTTATCCTTAGCTATCAATACAATGTGTAGAAATAGACAATACATTAGCCATGGTACATGGTCATATGTTTGGAACCTAGTTTTATTATGTACTTTGCAGTAAAATACAACTAATATTTTACATGGGTTCACTAGAATAAGTTCTGTATATAGACCAAAGCTATTTTGTTTGGTTTTGTTGCCTCCTTAATATCTTTAGTTCTGGTACTAATAATGTAAAAACTCAACTTTTCAGCAAGCTATGGGAAAATATGGTGGAACCGCCACCTTCTGAAGGTGGCGAGGCAACTATAACAGCAATGTCAGCTCTTGCTGCAGTGGGTCAGTACCTGTCCACTAACAGTGCCAAAAGCACGTTCCTTCGTAATACTGGGTTGGTTGTTAAGGCAATCTCGTCCAAACTGCCTCATGATCAAGATATGCAAGCTCAAAACAATGTTATATCTGCGCTCCAGACACAGGTCCATTCCCTAACAGAGACCCTTTGTGAAACAAGGACAGACATTGTTCGATGTCGTCAAGATATGCATGGTTTTGAAACCAGACTATCAGACATTTGCTATGATGTTCAGTAGCCTAGGAGAAATTAAGGCGAAGGTTGTGGTGCTCCATCGGACAATACAGGATGAAAACATAACAGTCAAGTCAAATGAACTAAGCTCCTGAACTTCTGGTGGTGCATTTATTTGCCAGACTGTTAACTTTTATGCCAACCTTCCTTTTGTTTTATAGTTGTAATTTGTTTTGTTGTGATACAAAATTTGTTCTTAACGTGCAGCCACCGGCTGAAGAAAACAGCAAGCCATTTTTGTATAGTGTAGGGTGTTCCCTATATTTGCACTGGTGGCGATCTTTGATGCCCAGTGGATGTAATATGTGCAATTGCCTTAATAGCCTAGCGTTAGTTTTGGGCTTATTTATTTCCTAGTCTTCTTTTTCCCTGGTTTGCTAGTGGCCACAACAACCATGGGCCACATACGGACCATGGTAACCTTGACCCTGCTGCGGGCCATAGGATCCATGGGCCTCCTACGGGCCATCGATAAATGGGCCTCCAACAGGGCCATAGAATCGGTGGGCCTCAGGCCGTCGGATAAATGGGTCTACATGGGCCGTAAACAAGCATAATTGGAATCAGCCAAGCACGGTAATAGGCCATTAACGGGCCGGAGGATAGCAAAGGCTTAATTCTGTCACAGGCATAATGGGTCGTTAATGGGCTAGAATATAGGACAGGCTGGAAATAGCGCAGCGGGTTAACAGGCCAGAAACGGCCGACTCTTGCCACAGGCCAAATTTGGCCCATTAGGGGAACAGGACAATAACGGTCCAGAAGTAATCGAGGGCCGAAAAGGAGCCCAAGAACGTATGGACCGTCAGTAGGCCGAAAGCTAACACGGGCTGGAAACGGCCCATGTGAATTATGGGCCATTAACGGGTACAAAGAAATTTACTCTTCGTTATGGGCTAGAGTCACCGTGGGCCTCTAAAGGGCCTAAAGATACAAAGGTCTCATATGGCCTGAAAGACGTCGTGGGTCATACATGGGCCGAAAGTGGAAGAGGCTGCTGTTATATTTGACAGCCCACATGACGTTGTTGGGCCGATTTCAGGTAGGCCATAACGGGTCGTGAGTTATCGGGCCGTAAAATGGGCTATTTGCAAAGAGACCGTTAATGGGCTTTTCATGGGCCAGCCCACTAACTTTTCACCAAGCCAAACGGGTCAGCCTTTGTAAGCTAAATGGGCTAGTGGTGGGCCATCGCACGTGTCGACATATCATAGGCGCCTATCTGACCCACTAACGAGCTGACACATGTTTCCTCCGACCAATCAGAATTTTACACATGGAAATTTCCCATTGGTCCGGGCTGTTAACGGGTTATCGGATCCAAAACCGGACCCGATAGCTTAACGGCGATCCATTACGGTGGATGCCATGTGCGTGTCCCATCTGTTCAAAAAAGCCAAAAACAAGCTTTTATAATGTCAAGTATCATTTCCTTAGACCATGAGATTGTTGGAGATATGCCCTAGAGGTAATCATGTATGATGATATTTCCTATGTGTTTATGAATAAAGATAGTCCTTCGACATTATCAATGATGTGTATCAACAAGTACGTGACTTGTTTGTGGGACTATGCATTGTATGATGACTGCCATAAAAGGTCCCTAGTCGAAAGGGCTGTGTGGACGCGCAGCCAACTAGACTAGCATATGACACGGTCGATGGCTTGGTCTCACTAGCCATGGAGCATTGGATGCTAACCGGATAATATGGACTTGGACGAAGCTGGTCGGATTCGACGTAGTCGGATCCGAGTCGAGATAGGGTCCGAGTCGGACAGACCCAACTATGAGATGCAGTGATATGTCATCTGTGAGTCTCTAGTACAACATATGTTCTATGTCCTAAGACCTGAGCTGACGCATGTACTCGGGATGGTGACAGACTTGCTTTGGGCTGACCAAACGCTACTCCGTGATTGGGCAGTTACAAAGGTAGTTTTCAGGCTTGTCCAGACCCATGCTGCGAGACATGGTCGAGCAAGATGGGATTTGCCCGCCGACCAGGAGAGATATACTCTGGGGCCCTCATGTGATCCGGCCAGGATAAGCATGGCCATGCGACAAGGATTATGAGATAATCCGAATAGAGGTTGGCATCACTGGAACGAGAAAGAGGTTGGGCTAGCACAAGGAGGACAGACTCGCCTTGAGCTCAATAACGTATATCGTGTGGCAAATGGAATGGAAGTATGATGTACAGGTTCGCTAACTAGCTTCATAGTCTGATTGGTGTTCGGCATGCCTTGCTAGAGGCCGCTACCAACCGTGCAGTTCGGAGTTGATCCGAACTGTGACCATGCCGACTTGAACCTAAGGGGTCGCGCGCTTAAGGGAAGGAACCTATGAGGTCGGATCCGAGGACACTGGTCGGATGTGATCTGAACTGTATTCGGATTGTGGCCGAGTAGACTTATGGGCTTTAGGGTCCATGCGAGGCCCAAGTGGTGTGCGTGCGACGGACGCCTATATATATAGTGGAGGTGCCGCACACTCACGCGGTTGATCGCTTCGGCGCTATCACTAGGGTTTGCATGTGTTGCGAATAGACACCTCCACTCGCCTTTGGTTGTGTGATCGGACCTAGCAGTCCGCCGCACGACGTTCCTCCTGCATGCGCGGATACTGTTAGAGGCGGTGCACTTGCGCCACTCCGGTGAACCTGTACATGGGAACCGACCACTGGTTGTACGAGGGAGATCGGACGAGGAGGAGACGATCCACGCGGATGCACTGCCCCAACTCTTCTTCCGCTGCACGCCACTGCGCGTCTAGTGGTAACAAACTGTGATCCATCTCCCGTAGCATGTTCTTGGTTGTTCTGCGCGTAGGAATTTTTAATTTGCAGTCGACGCACCCTACCATAGATCCCAACAGTGGTATTAGAGCCTCTACTATAGGATTTGGATTCAGATCGTATGCATATTAGATATGTGGAGGCAATAGATGAGATCTGCTGTCATTGATAAGACTGGATGTGTGCATGGTTGATGAGATCAACTGCACATGAGGATCGATGTGGCTATGTTTTCTGTTGATTGGGATTGATGAGGTCGTGACACGATCTACCCCTACCGGTCGGTTATCCGCCATCGGGGTTAATAGTGAAACGTAAATCCGAATCGGATTTTCGATGATCGATGAGATCGGTCAGATCAGAGAATTCGGCGTGATCGGAGTTCAGATGTGATCTGTAATTTCCAACAACGTCGGGCGCTGCCCCTTCGAACCCCGCCCGCTAACCGGCTAGCGGGACCGTCGTGTGCATAGCGCCTTGTATTTCGTACACAATCACTCAAACCGGTAGAATGCGATTCTATGCATAACTTTATTTTGCAGGGTTTGATGTGAATAGTATGGATCATGTGTATGTGATGCATGTGTGTAAATTATACATGACCTGCGTGTCATGTTTGTCAGCTGGCAGGAGCCAAAGTGCTGTCATTATATTGTATAACGACCTGTGTGTCGACTTGTGACTCTATGTAAAATTCATTACTAGATGTAGTAGTTGGATAATAGAGATCAGGTTGGTGGCTTAGCGTCCCGGCATGACAAACAAGATGGAGTTCCTAGATGGTCATCGGAGTCGGAGCCAACCTGGAAGAACATCCATGAAGGAGCCATACTATTTCACAATATGTGTTATTTGTGATTGTTATGCTTCCTTGTTTTCTATGCATGTTAGAATGGTAGAAAGATCCCTCATGAATATCAAGCGAATTGCCATCCCAGATGTTGCACCTTCACATGTCAAGTACGTCTAGTAGTGCGCTCATAAAATTGGGGTGCTGCTAGGTGTCCTTGAACTGAAGGGTTCGTGTCGGACATGAACATGCATTGCATTAGTTTGACTTGACAAGGCTATCAAAACGGTTTTGGGCCTTGTGGCAAAAGAGGTTGGGAGCCGGGGTATGAGATACCTACCCGACCGACAGGAGTCGTATAGAGGTACGATTAGCAAGGAGTTGCTTATCGGATAGGCATGTTGTCTAGCAGTGATGCTAAAGCTCACTAGTTGCATGTGTTAGCCGGATCCTGAATCACTGAGAGTTTGCGGAGGGATGCTGACTTCAGTGGGAGTATTTCCGTTTAAGGCTAGAATTACTCTACATAAACACATTGCTTAGTGATTGCATATTTTTCTGTTGTAGATCAATGGCACCACCTGCTCAACCCAACTTTGCATTGAAATCAATTCTGGAAAAGGATAAACTGAATGGAACAAACTTTACTACCTGGTATAGAAATTTGAGAATTGTTCTCAAGGATGATAAAAAGGAACATGTTCTGGAGGATCCGCTTCCAGAGGAACCTGCCGATAATGCTAGTACCACAACCAAGAATGCCTACCAGAAACTCGTTAATGAATCAAACGAGATCAGCTGCCTCATGCTGGCTTGTATGGAGCCCGATTTGCAGCAGCATTTCAAAGACGTTGGGGCTTTTGATATGATCGAGAGTCTCAAGAGCATGTTTCAGGTGTAGGCTAGGACCGAAAGGTTCAACGTCTGGCGATCCTTGATGGATTGTAAGCTGAAGGAAGGTGATCCACCGAGACCGCATGTGATCAAGATGATCGGATATGTTCGAGCTTTGGATAGGTTGGGCTTCCCGCTCTTGGATGAGCTGGCTACCGATGCAGTTCTGGGTTCTCTTCCGCCCAGCTATGGGACATTCATCTCGAACTATCATATGCATGGCATGGATAAGAAGCTCACTGAATTGCATGGGATGCTCAAAGTGGCAGAGCAGGATATTAAGAAAGGCACGCATCAAGTGTTGATGGTGCAGAAATCGGCTAAGTTCAAGAAGAGTTGGTCTAAGAAGAAGGCTAAGGCAAAGGGCACGGAGATGGTAACCTTTGCCGCTGCGCCAAAGTCTGGACCGTACTCAAAGACCATTTGCTATCATTGCAAGGAAACTGGTCACTGGAAGAGGAACTGTAGCAAGTGGCCTGCAGAGCATGGCAAGAAGGCTGGTAATGCTACTTCAGGCAAAGGTACACTTGTTGCATATGTTATAGACGTTTACCTTGCTGACATACCTAGTAGCTCTTGGGTATTTGATACCGGATCGGTTGTTCATATTTGCAACTCGATGCAGGGGCTGGTAAGAACTAGGCATGTGGCACAAGGGGAGATTGACATCAGGGTCGGCAACAAAGCAATAGTTGCTACGTTGGAGGTCGGCACGATGCAGCTCCAGCTTCCTTCTGGATTTATTTTGGAATTGAATAATTGTTATTACATTCCTGCACTTAGTTGGAACATTATTTCTGCCTCATGCTTGATGAGTCAGGGTTATGAATTCAATTTGAAGGACAATGGTTGTTCGATTTATTTGAATGGTATGTTCCACGACTATGCACCCATTGTTGATGGGTTATTTATATTGAATCTAGAACATGAACCGGTCTATAACATGAATGTCAAGAAGCATAAGCCCACTAAGATAAATCCAACATACTTTTGGCATTACCGGCTTGGACACATTAGTCTGAAACGCATGAAGAAGCTCCATGATGATGGACTCCTAACTTCGACCGACTTTGGGTCGTTCGAGACATGCGAATCATGCTTGCTCGACAAGATGACTAAGTCTCCTTTCGCAAAGAGTTGCGAGAGGGCATCCGAGCTGTTGGAACTAATACACAGTGATGTGTGTGGACCAATGAGCACAACTGCCAGAGGTTGTTATCAGTACTTCGTGACTCTTACCGACGACTTGAGTAGATATGGATATATCTATTTGATGAGGCACAAGTCAGAGACTTTTGAAAAGTTCAAAGAGTTTCAAAATAAGGTGGAGAATCAGCTCAGCGAGACTATAAAACTTCTACGATCTGATCATGGAGGTGAGTACATGAGCCAGAAGTTTGATGATCATCTGAAAAGCAGAGGTATAGTACCTCAGCTCACACCTCCGGGTACGCCACAGAGAAATGGTGTATCAGAACGAAGGAATTGCACCTTGTTGGACATGGTTCGATCTATGATGAGCAAGTCGGATTTACCCTTGTCATTCTGGGATACGCTCTAGAAACTGCAGCTTTCACACTTAACAGGGTACCATCAGAATCCGTAGACAAGACACCACATGAGATGTGGACCGGGAAGAGTCCCAGTTTGTTTTTTCTAAAGATTTGGGGTTGTGAAGCATTTTTCAAGAAACTTATGTCAGACAAGCTTACACCCAAGTCGGATAAATGCATATTCGTGGGATATCCGAGGGAAACCTTGGGATATAACTTCTACAACCGGGAAGAGAACAAAGTGTTTGTTGCTCGGAACGGGGTTTTCCTTGAGAAAGAGTTTCTCGGTCGGGAGGCCAGTGGGAGGATGGTCCGACTCGAAGAAATTCGAGGACCACTCGGGGACGGCTCGACTGGTGATGAGATCATACCGGAGTCAGTCAGGGAACCCGTAGTGGAAGCGGCACCGGAACCACGGAGGTCAGAAAGATTGCGCAGAGTGCGCGATATATTGTTGCTAGAAAGCGACGAGCCGGCCACATATGAGGAAGTGATGGTGAGCCCAGATTCCGAGGCATGGCTGGAGGCCATGAGATCTGAGTTAAAGTACATGGATGAGAATCAAGTTTGGGACTTGGTTGATCCGCCGCCTGGCGTAACGGCCATTGGTTGCAAATGGGTCTTTAAGAAGAAAACCGATGTGGATGGAAATGTTCAGATCCACAAAGCTCGGCTTGTCGCTAAGGGTTATGGACAAGTTCAAGGAATTGACTACGACGAGACTTACTCGCCGGTAGCAATGCTGAAGTCGGTGAGGATCGTACTAGCTATAGCTACATATTTCGATTACGAGATATGGCAGATGGATGTCAAGACGGTTTTCCTTCACAGAAATTTAACCGAGGATGTGTATATGATACAGCCCGAGGGTTTTGTCGATCCGACTAGCACTAGTAAGGTATGCAAGCTCAAGAGATCCATTTATGGGTTGAGGCAAGAATCTTGGAGCTAGAACATTCGTTTTGATGAGGTCGTCACTGGTTTCGGCTTCATCAAAAGCGAAGAGGACTCTTGTTTATACAAGAAGTTAAGTGGGAGCTCGATGGTGTTTTTGATCTTGTATGTGGATGACATACTACTGATCGGAAATGATATTTCGATGCTGAACTCGGTCAAGGAGTCATTGAATGGCAAGTTTTCGATGAAGGACCTTGGTGAGGCAATGTACATTTTAGGCATTAAGATCTATAGAGATAGATCAAGGAGGCTGCTCGGCTTAAGCCAGAGCACATACATAGATAAAGTGTTGAAGCAGTTCAACATGAGTGAGGCAAAGAAAGGGTTCTTGCCACTCTCACATGGTATATGGCTAAGTGAGACTCAGAGTCCTTCGACATCTGATGAGTGAAGCAGGATGTGTAGGATTCCATATGCCTTGGCAATCGGATCCATCATGTATGCCATGATATGTACGGAGCCCGATGTTGCTTTTGCAATAAGCCTAACAAGTAGATACCAGGCCACCCTAGGTGATAGTCACTGGGCAGCGGTAAATACTATTTTGAAGTACCTAAAAAGGACTAAAGAGATGTTCCTAGTTTATGGAGGTGGGGAAGAGCTCGTTGTAAGGGGTTATGCCGATGCTAGTTTCCAAACCGACAGAGATGATTGTCGATCACAGTCCGGATTCGTGTACGTCATGAACGGAGGAGCAGTGAGCTGGATGAGTTCCAAGAAAGATACGGTGGCCGATTCTACTAAAGAAGCCGAATACATTGCGGCTTGTGAAGCTGCAAAGGAAGGTGTTTGGATCCGGAACTTTCTGGATGACCTTGGTATTTTCCCAACCTCGATAAAACCGTTGGACCTTTATTGTGATAATTCTGGTGCCACCGCACAAGCCAAGGAGCCGAGGAATCACCACAAGGTCAGACACATAGATCGCAAATATCACCTGATACGAACGATCGTAAAGAGTGGTGATGGAGAGTTATGCAAAATTCACACAGATGCAAATGTTGCGGATCCGTTGACTAAGCCGCTTCCACAACCCAAGCATGAGGGGCACGTTAGAGATATGGGCATTCGATGTCTATTAGATTCACTCTAGTGCAAGTGGGAGACTGTTGGAGATATGCCCTAGAGGAAATCATGTATGATGATATTTCCTATGTGTTTATGAATAAAGATAGTCCTTCGACATTATCAATGATGTGTATCAACAAGTACGTGACTTGTTTGTGGGACTATGCATTGTATGATGACTGTCCTAAAAGGTCCCTAGTCAAAAGGGCTGTGTGGACGCGTAGCCAACTAGACTAGCATATGACACAGTCGACGGCTTGGTCTCACTAGCCATGGAGCATTGGATGCTAACCGGATAATATGACTTGGAAGGATCTGGTCAGATTCGACGTAGTCGGATCCGAGTCGGGATAAGGTCCGAGTCGGACAGACCCAACTATGAGACGCAATGATATGTCATTTGTGAGTCTCTAGTACAACATATGTTCTATGTCCTAAGACCTGAGCTAACGCATGTACTCGGGATGGTGACAGACTTGCTTTGGGCCGACCAAACGCTACTCCGTGACTGGGTAGTTACAAAGGTAGGTTTCAGGCTTGTCCAGACCCATGTTGCGAGACATGGTCGAGCAAGATGGGATTTTCCCCTCCGACCAGGAGAGATATACTCTGGGCCCCTCGTGTGATCCGACCAGGATAAGCATGGCCATGCGACAAGGATTATGAGATATTCCGGATAGTGGTCGGCATCACTAGAACGACAAAGAGGTTGGACTAGCACAAGGATGACAGACTCGCCTTGAGCTCGACAACATATATTGTGTGGCAAAAGGAATGGAAGTATGATGTACAGGTTCGCTAACCAGCTTCATAGTCTGCTTAGTGTTCGGCATGCCTTGCTAGAGGTTGCTACCAACCGTGCAGTTCGGAGTTGATCCAAACTGCGACCAAGCCGACTTGAACCTGAGGGGTCGCGCGCTTAAGGGATGTAACATATGAGGTCGGATCCAAGGACACTGGTTGGATGTGATCCGAACTGTATTCGGATTGTGGCCGCGTAGACTTATGGGCTTTAGGGTCCGTGCGAGGCCCAAGTGTTGTGCCTGCAACGGACGCCTATATATATAGTGGAGGTGCCGCACACTCACGCGGTTGATCGCTTCGGCTCTATCACTAGGGTTTGCATGTGTTGCAAATAGACACCTCCACTCGCCATCGGTTGTGTGATCGGACCTAGCAGTCCGCCGCACGACGTTCCTCCTGCACGCACGGATACCGTTAGAGGTGGTGCACTTGTGCCGCTCCGGCGAACCTGTATGTTGGAACCGACCACCGGTTGTATGAGGGAGATCGGACGAGGAGGAGACGATCCACACGGACGCGCTGCCCCAACTCTTCTTCCGCTGCACGACACTGCGCGTCTAGTGGTAACGAACTGTGATCCATCTCCCGTAGCATGTTCTTGGTTGTTCTGCGCATAGGAATTTTTAATTTGCAGTCAACGCACCCTACCATAGATCCCAACAGAGATTGTGCAACTCCCGGATACCGTAGGAGTGCTTTGGGTGTATCAAACATCGCAACGTAACTAGGTGACTATAAAGGTGCACTACAGGTATCTCCGAAAGTGTCTGTTGGGTTAGCACGGATCGAGACTGGGATTTGTCACTCCGTATGATGGAGAGGTATCTCTGGGCCCACTCGGTAATGCATGATCATAACGAGCTCAATGTGACTAAGGAGTTAGCCATGGGATCATGCGTTCGGAACGAGTAAAGAGACTTGCAGGTAATGTGATTTACTACAAAAAAATACACTTCCGTGATGATACGTGTTTGTCACAGTAGGTCATGTTTTCTGTCATGCATGTACATCCATGAAAAATTTATGACAGAATCAAGATAGTCATACTCATACCTGTGTTGTTGTAGAAGTGTTCCATGACATTACTAAAATTATCATCACGGAAGTGTCCACTTCCATGACGATAAATCGCGCGTCACAGAAGTGCTTTCGTCAAGGGTGACCGACACGTGGCATCCACCATAACGGAACATCGTTAAGCTATTGGGTCTGGTTTTGGATCCGATAACCCGTTAATAGCCCCGACCAATGGGGATTTTCCACATGTAAAATCATCATTGCCTGGAGGAAACACGTGTAGGCTCACCGTTGGGACAGATGTCATCCACTCATTGGACCAAAAGCGCCTATGATACGTCGACACGTGGCATGGCCCAACAGAGGCCCATTCCTATGAAAAGGCCGGCCCATTTGACTTGGTCAAAAGGTGGCGGGCCGGCCCACGGCAAGCCTGTTAACGGCCTATTCGCATATAGCCCATTTATAGCCCACTAATCTAGGGCCCGTTTACGGCCTATCCGAATTAGGCCTAGTAGCGTCATCTGGGCCGTCCAATATAATTACAGCCCGTTTTAACTTCCGGCCCATGTATGGCCTATGACGTGTTTCGGCCCATATGAGGCCCTTAGTAACGCTCGGCCCATTAACGGCATGTGGGGAAACTAGCCCGTAATGAACAGTGTATCACTTTATGCCCATTAACGGCCCATTATTCCGTTGGGCCATTTCCAGCCCATGTTATCTTTCGGCCTTCTCAAGGCCCATTTATTCTTGGGCTCATTTCCAGTATTCGTTTACTTACGGCCCGTTACTATCATTTTCTGCTTGTGGGCCAAATTCAGCCCATGGTTACAGTCGGCCTGTTTGTGGCCCGTTAATACGTTGGGCCGTTTTCATAGCATCATCAAATACGGCCAATTAACGACGGCCCATTATGGTCGTCCCATGAACGGACAATTTCAACTCTAGCCCATTTACGGCCATAATGTGGTCTGTTGTTGGCCCATGTTTGGCCAATTAATCATACGTCCCGGAGAAAGCACATTGATGATATGGCCCGTATAAGGCCCATTGTGTCTACGGCCCGTATAAGGCCCATTGTTTCTACGCCCCATAGAAGGCCCATTGTTTCTATGGGCCGTAGGAGCCCCATGTTAACTACAGTAAATATGTAGCCATGGTTATTATGGCCTAGTTTTAAAAAATAGGTTATTGCGGCCACTGGCAAGCCACGGAAAAAGAACTGCACTGACTACAAGAAAACAAATAAACACGACAATAAGGAAATAAATTAGCAAGCAACTTATGCTAGGCTATCACGGCTATTACACATATTACATCCACTGGGCATCAAAGTTCGCCACCAGTGCAAATATAGGGAACAAAGCAGCATATAAACGCCGCAGCAAAACAAGTCCAGAACTGAAACCACTTTAGAAGAGCTCAAGAAACAATATCCTGGGTACCCATAATGCTGGCAAGATGCTTAGCAAGCTTATTAACTTTCTCTTATTTGGCGCTTAAATCCTCCAGCACTTGCTGTTGCACCAGAAAGTATGCATCTGAATTCTGCAGGGACTTCCTCAGTCCTTCGGCTTCCTATCGCATAACATATGATCGATGTCTTTCAACTTGAAGTTGAGACTCAAGAAGCCAAACTGATTCAGGCAGCAAGTTCGAAGAGCTGGTGCCAGCAGTAGTAGCCAGTAACTCGAACACTACATCAAGACAGGACTTTGGGGTTGTCTCAGTGTCTTCAATATAGTTTTTATCAGCTTTCTTGGAGACCAAGAGGGATGTCTCACTATCTTGAACCTTATCTGCATTACTTCCTTTACCATTTCATAACAGGGTACTCTACTCCAATATTTTATCCGCGTTCTAAAAGAGAAACAAACAAACACATCACCGGTTTACAATGTAGTATATGAAACTCATTTTGGTAAACCAGTTCAGTAGTAAGGTGGACAGGACAACATCATGAAACAAACATATATCTATGTAGTATGGTCACTGTATGGTCTATATCATTACAGTCTATGTTGCCAAATCAAGATAGATACAGTTTGAATCATATCTATTTAAGACAAAGCAGCATAGACAGAATATAAGTGTGGGAAACAACACAGCAATAACAACACTTGTAATGTGCATGGCATGAGAATATAATTGTTTATTCAATTGAAACTGAAATCAACATAGAGCAAGTTACAATAGCAAACACGTTAAAGAAACAGGTTTAAAACATATCTGTTGCGCAATTGGAGTTTCAATTGCATCCTTCAAATTTGAAATTAGTTGGTATGAGTAAATACAGTGATGCAAGAGCAAAGTAGTATGAACCATAGCTACGGAACCTGACCTAAGAACAATTCTTCTTCTGCTTTAAGCGTTGACTTGGGGTTCGGAATGGTGGTCCTCGTGCTTTGGGCACTGCAGTTGCCTTACTAACTGCTCGTGTTTGGGTGCTCTGTGGTGGAGACGGTGCTGTGTCAACGGGAACTGGGTTATGATCTGCTGGGGTTGGGGTTAGAAGGGGTGTAGCCGGTTCTCTGTCCAACTAGGTAGGGGTACAATCTGCGTGAGTCTAGGTTATGTGTGGTGGGGTTGGTTCTTGGGCAAGTACAACCGTGGTTCTATCTCCATCGACAGGTAGCACGATCTTTTCTGAACACCGTGTTTTTACTCCCACAGATACTGCCATCACCCCCTCCAATTGAAATGACTGATAAACAAGAAAAGTAATTGAATGTACAGACATTGTAAGATAGACAGGTGGAATGGATAGTAGGGAAGAAAACAGGGCATGAAATAATTCACATTTATGTGGTCTAACCAAATAGAATAGCAAGACATGATTTCACATATATGATGGCTAATTAAACAGGATAGCATGACACAATTTCACATGTATGATGGCTAACTAAACAAGATAGAATGACATACTTCAAAATATGATGACTATGTAAACAAGATGACATGATATAACTATACAATGTGTCTATTAAAGTGGTTGGCATGCCATAAATCACAAACATGTCGTCGATGGAAACATGATGGCATGATATAATTCACGGATAGAATGGCATAATTCAAAATATGATGACTATGTAAACCGGATGAGATGATATAACTATATTATGTCTTTAGAAAATGGGTTGGCATGCCATAATTCAGATACATGCTATCTATGTAAACATCATGGCATGATATAATTGAAATATATGATTTATATACTAAGGAAGTGAGCAGAGGGCAATCGCATATATGATGTGTCTACTAAGGAGATGGCATTAAATATCGTGTATATGATATAAAAACTAAGCATTGCAATACAACATATGCATGATATGAGTAATATAACCCTGCCAAGTTTGAGCATACACCTCAGGGGGATAATAGGACTAGTAATCTTCCTCTGAATCCTCCTCTGAAGAGCTATCTGTAACTAGCAAGATATCTGCTTCAGCAGGTAGCATTGTCTGCTCTGAAGACCTTGTTTTCACTCTAGATTCCTCCATCAGCAATTCAAATGGCTGATGCACAGGAAGAGAAGTTGAATATACAAACATTGTCGACAAAAGCAATAAGAAATACAAAAAAAGGACGGCATGATATAATTCACATATATGAAACTTGGCTAAACATCATGGCATTGCATAATTCACATATATAATGCCTTGCAACAAGATAGCATTGCATAATTCGCATATATAATGTCTTGCAACAAGATGGCATTGCATAATTCACATATATGGTAATTAGACACTAAATAGGTGGCATTCACACAAAGCATGTCTAAACTAAGCAAATGACATAGCAATGCAAGATACCATACGCATGATATGAGCAACATAACCCTACCAAGTTAGAGCATGCACCTCGGGGGGGGGGGGGATAGGACTGGTCATCTGTCTCTGAATCCTCCTCTGAGGAACTATCTGTAACCAGCAAGACATGTACATGCGCTTTGTCAGATAGCATTGTCTGCTCTGAAGACCTTGTTTCCACTCCAGATTTTTCCATGACCGTGTCGAATGGCTGATGCACAAGAAGAGTAATTGAATGTACTAATATTGTTGACAAATTTAACACGTAATAAAAAATGATGTCATGATATAATTCACATATAACATGACTGGCTAACCAGGGTGGCATTGCAAAATTCACATATATGATGCCTGGCTAAACAAGATGGCATTGCATGATTCACATATACGATAAAGAAACTAAACAGATGGCATTGACACAAAGCATGTCTAAACTAAGCAGATGACATCTTTGGTGTATACAGTAAGCAATGCAAGGCACCATATGCATGATATTACCAACATCAGCATGCCAAGTTAGAGCGAAGACCTCTTGGGGTAAATGGGAGTGGTCCTCTGCTTCTGAATCCCCCTCAGAACAGTTATCTTCCTCTTGATTACGATCCGAAATGGGTGGAGGGGGGCTGGCTTTGCGCCCACCATGGAGTGGCGTCAGCATGAAATTTTATTGCCACGCAAGGCTCATCTCTTTTGCTCTACATGTTCAGTTCCATTGTGCACAATAACTGGCATGCATGGGAATAAAACATAGTGAGATTATGTAAGGAGTGCATGCACAAATCCAGAGTGATGTAGAAAACTGTGGATAGACCCAAAACTAATGATAGCAGGCAGATAATAGCTTTAGTTAAAAAATACAGATAATGGCTCCTTTAATGTTTGTTTGCACCCAACATAAAACTCATAGTAGACACCCGAGATTAACCAGATAGTAGACAGATAGTACTGATTGCTGCCCCAATATGTACCCCACAACCATTTAAAAACTCAATTTTCAGCATAAGTTTGGGCCTGACTCAGAGTCTAATAGGTGAACACGACGATAAAGTAGCATGTCATCACATTAAGCGATGCATAACGTAAGCAGACACGGAAGAGTGCGACCTCTCTTGCGGACCCGTGTAGTCCTCAAGGTCATTAGCTCAGTTGATGATGGTTATGAAGTTGTCATGGCTGCCGGTGGCGGGGAAGAAGATCTGAGGTGGCAAAAGATAGTCTGGAGAGCGGATCCCTGCTGTGGTGAACCCTTCCGTCGTTGGAGTAGCTGAGCTGGGGTGGAACACAACACCGAAGGAGCAGGACAAACCACACAAGTTTTTCTTTGACACATATCTGTAACAGAAGTAATTGTGTAAGGGCTTGTTTGAATTTGAGGATTCTAACAATGCAGGGATAGGAAATAAACAAGAATAGGATAGGAATGCACGTGCAAAACAGAGAATTTAAAAACACAGCATTTCTGCCAATCTGGGTGTTTGGTTCACAAGAATTGGAAGAACACAGGATGCAAAGAAGCATGGTGAGATTAAGTCAAGCCACAAGAAAATGTACGGTTATAGTGCTATTATTCTACTATATATCTCTTAGTCTTGTGCTTCATGAATAGGAATTTCAAAAGGAGGACAAGTGGAAATTAAAATTCCTATGGTTTTTCTTTCAAGGAGACACTAAAGGAACAAATCCTACAGTTTTCCTTTGCTCCATTCCTTTGCACCAAATTCATGAAAAGTAGTACCATAGGAAACTTTCCAATTCCTATGTTTTTCATTCACTTTTCCTTTCAAGCACTGGCGATTCTAGTAGGTAGGCTTGATCAAGGAAAATCCTACACTAAATTTTTTTTTCTGCTACTTCTATTACTTTGGACCCAGGCCACTGCCCTACTAGCTCAGCTCCCAGGGCCATCGACAAATGCACAGCTCAAACGCGCAGAGATAAATAATGATGGCGTTCAAGAGAGTCCATCATGGATAACTAAGTTTCCTGGTACCTCACTGCTTGTCATATAGTAGGATAAAATAATCGTATTTCCCGTTACTCCGTGTGCTCAGTGGACAATATATATAACATGT
Source organism: Triticum dicoccoides (assembly GCF_002162155.2). Classification (NCBI taxonomy): domain Eukaryota; kingdom Viridiplantae; phylum Streptophyta; class Magnoliopsida; order Poales; family Poaceae; genus Triticum; species Triticum dicoccoides. Next base: position 503,480,505 of record NC_041386.1, on the reverse strand, counting down.
AAAGTAAAAAAGAGATGCAACAAGTGTACAACCTCTTTGGCGAAGCCATGTCGGTCTCAGCATGATTGGGTTTGCAGGTGAGGATGCTCCGGCTGACTTGGCTGTCGGAGGAGGGGAAGAAGATCTTAGGCGTCTGGAGATGGAGCCTGAGGTACTGCTCCACTATGATGGAGGGTTTCGTCGTTGAAGCAGCTCCGGTGACTTGTACGACGCCGAGGCTGAAGCAGGACAAGAGAGACAATGTTAACCTGAGTGGAATTCTAATAGCATCTCCAATAGATGATGTAAAATACATAACCACAAAGTGCTATATGTAAAATACATCAGCCGCTCATCTCTGAACTTAACTGTCGAAACTAAATTTAACTATCGAAACTGAACTTAACCGTCAAAACTGAATTTTGTTGTCGAAACTGAATTTTGATGTCGAAACTAAATTTTGCTGTCAAAACTGAATGCACTAGAGGTGAGGCTACATGTTAGTCGACTGACTTTTTCATCTCTGGTCAGTCGATTTTGCAGCTGTTGGATACGAAATCAAGGGTCTGCAGTTCATCTTCAACCTCCACCCCCTGAGCCGCCAGCCACCACCGGCCAAACAGCCGCCGCCCGCGGCCGGCGGTGCACCGCCCCGCCTGCCCCGAAAACACTCCCCACTGCCGGTCCGCCGCCGCCTCGGCCATCCCTCTAGGCCCCCCGTACTGAGCTTTTTCTCCAGCGATCCCCACACCACCGCCCCACCACCGACAGCGACCACTGCCCCCACCCTAAACCCTAAGATAGATAGTGAGCTACCTCTCCGGTGAGCCCCCTCCCCGTTGCGGCTGGTTCTTCCATAACTCCGGTGCCCCCCCCCCACCTCCTGAAAATCGACTGACCCAAAAGTCGATTCAGTCGACTGAAGTGTAGCTAAAATCGGAGCAGTATCGCAAGCAAGATCAAGAGCGAGAGAAGCAGCACGAGCAAGAGCAAGAGCAAGAGCAGACAAGGCAGGGGATCGAGAGCAAGAGCAGAGCAGCAGCGCGAGCGAGAGCTAAAGCAGCAACAGCTCCTACTGATGTGGACGTCGCCGCCGAGGGAGCGATGACGTGGAGGAAGTGGCTGGCGATGCCGCCATGGATGGAGCCGCGCCGTGTCGGCTCGGGGCTGAGCACCGGCAGCACCGTGAGATCAAATCAAGAAGAAAAGGCGGCGATTAGTGTACAACCTCTTTGGTGGCACCGATTAGGCCGCAGCTTCATCCGTGGAAACGGTGATGATGATGATCTTCCGGTGGTGCAGGTGAAGAAAGTGGTGTGGGAATGGAGGTGGCGTGAAAGACGAGGGGAACGTCGGGGCAGCTCCTTGGAGGTGGAGGACGGGGTGGCTGAACCGGCAGGACGACCAGATCGACGATGGATCCTCATCCGGTATGGTGGATGATGGACGTCGAGGTGTTGTTGTGGACGACGTCGTCGGGGAAGAGGCTCCGGCTGGGTGGTGGACGGAGGAGGGTGTGGGGCTTTGCGGGTTTTCCCGGCCTCGGTGTACGAATGGGTGGACGGATGGGATGGGAGTGGGGAACCATGGCTTAGGGACGCGCTTGTCTGAGATGTGGGGTAAGTTACGAAAGTGCCCCCACCGATTTGAGGCGGTTCTTTCGGTTCAGTGGTATCACGAGCATTTCGCATGTCGGGATTTCACAGGAGGTGGGAGTTTTCGCACGCGTTGTAATTTTGGAATAGCAAGGCGCGGGTTGAGATGGAGGGTGTTGTCGGAGCACAACGAGACAAAGATATATCTTAAATCTTTCGGGCTAACAAGGCATGGGTTGAAATTTCCGGACAAGCCTAACGTGTATTGTACCAAATCAATTTGCACTACAAATGTCATTCAAAACTTTTAATTCATGTTATGTTCAATTAAAGTATTTATCTACATGTATAATGCATGCAACCTACTACTCAAATGAACATTTTAGTGCATTCCAAACGTATATACTACCGCTTCAATATGAACTAAATTTGAATTTGTTTCTCTATTTGAATAAGATCTAGAATAATGATTGTTGTGAAGTCAAGGCATTTGAATTCGTTTCTCTGTTTTAAAAAGATCTACAATCCTCATTATTGTCAAGTTAAACCATCGTTTGTGTATTATCTTCACACCACACCACATGATTAGTCTCGAGTTACATATGAACTATGTGTACTATATGAACTCGAACTCAATTTTTTGAATCCACTTTATGTTGATTTCAAATCATAGTACATTTCAAGCTCTAGCTAGATCTTCATAACCTAAACCATGTCTCATATGTATAATGTGTTTATCACATTATGTATGGTGCCCCGCCCCCTACGCCTACAAGTATTTAAATGTGAGTTGCAAACACCACACATTACCACAAATTCAAATAAAATGTGAGAATGTTCGACATATAGTATTGTTTAGATTGTTCGATATTTAGTTGTAAGCTGCAAATGCCACACATTATCACAAATTCAAAAAAATGTGAGATTGTTCGATGTATAGTATGGTTTAGATTGTTCGACATTTAGCTATGAGTTGCAAACGCCATGCATTATCACATTATGGTATAACATGTGCAAAACCACAACACGCGTATCACCGCTATATTCATGCATGCATATGTTTAAAACACTATGAACTCCTATTCAAATATATGAATCCACTTTCATATCAAATTATGATCTTTGTTAGTCTCTTACACCCACACAATCCTCTAACCTTTGTAGCCACCACTAACTTTCTCTCGCGCATGCACACGCCCTCCTCGCCCTCCCCCTCCCTCAGCATTCTATCCATCGTGCACATTCATTTTTTTCTTTAGGTCATTCTCCCACAGTGTCCACAACTCCTTTCCGACACACATTGATTGATAAACCTCTCCAGCGATGTCTGCCTACAACATACACACGCACCTTCAATCTCCTCCTTTATGTGTCCTTGCCTCGTGTCTCTCATACGGTCCCACACACGTGTAAACTCTCGCCCCTCTTTTCCTCGATCTCACAACCGCACACTCCTCCCCCTATCTAGCTAGTAGTTGGGCCTCTCGCACCACCTCCTATCTCCATTCTCTCTGTCTATCCGTCTCGCCGGGCCTTATTTGCCTCTAACAAATGGACATACACCGACCGATCTCCCTCTATACATATAGCTAGCTAGGTCCTTATAACTTGTTATTCCCCACGCGTCGATCGATCTACCTCATTAGTTATGTATCTCCCTTCCTCCAACAAACAACAATTGATCTATCGATCTAGTTAGGTTTGCTTACCAAACACATGGTTCCCGTTCATCATCCATGGATGTGTCCCGACAGATCTATCACGCACAAGCACACACAGAAACACATCCCCACTCTTATTGATAATATTGCAGTTCCAGCCTCAGTTTGTCTAGTAGGCCTCTCCCACCAGCTTCGAGAAGCAACTCCATCACCCATCCAGCACTCTACCCCTCTCCCTCCCTCTCCCTCTCCTCTCTCTTTCTGTCCCATCCTATTTCCCGTCCTTCAGTTATGTATGGATGTCGACCGATCTCCCTCAAGACATAGCTGGGTCTCTCCTTCTCAACACATACACGAGTCGTTCTACCTCTATAGTTAGGCCTCTGCCTACCCCTCCTCCCCACCCCCCTCCCACACACACACACACACACACACACCGATACATCGAGCGCTCTAGTCATGTCTCCCTGCCACACACAAACTTGACATGTGTCCTCTCACGTTCCGGTAGGTCAGTCACCCTATATATTTGACTTGCACACATAATCATCATATATAGCAACTTTGTTCTCATAGTCAATTGAAGCCTCATCCAAAACAGTGGGTTCATCACTAAATAAAGGCATGACCTCTCCAAATCCACTTTCATCATTATAATCATCATAAATAGGAGGCATGAAATCATTATAACAAATTTGTACATCAGATCTTGGGGGATTAAAAGTATCATCTTCATCAAACATAGCATCCCCAAGCTTATGGCTTTGCGTATCATTAGCATCATGGGTATTCAAAGAATTCATACTAACAACATTGCAATCATGCTCACCATTTATACCAAACATTCTATTAAATTATTCTTCTATCAATTGAGCAAAATTTTCCTTTCCATCATTTTCACGAAATACATTATAAAGATGAATAATATGATGCAACATCAATTCCATTTTTTTTGTAGTTTTCTTTTTATAAACCAAATTAGTGATAAAACAAGAAACTAAAAGATTCGATTGCAAGATCTAAAGATATACCTTCATGCACTCACCTCCCCGGCAACGGCGCCAGAAAAGAGCTTCGTTTATGGGGTGTGAGTGTCGCTTACCTAACCTCCCCGGCAATGGCGCCAGAAAAGAGCTTGATGTCTACTACGCAACTTTATTCTTGTAGACACGCATTGGGCCTCCAAGTGCAGAGTTTTGTAGGACAGTAGCAATTTTCCCTCAAGTGGATTACCTAAGGTTTATCAATCCATGGGAGGCATAGGATGAAGATGGTCCCTCTCAAGCAACCCTGCAATCAAATACAAGAAATCTCTTGTGTCCCCAACACACCCAATACAATGGCAATTTGTATAGGTGCACTAGTTCGGCGAAGAGATGGTGATAAAAGTGTAATATTGATGGTAGAAATATATTTTTATAATCTGAATAAATAAAAACAGCAAGGTAGGAAATAGTAAACGGGCACAAAAACGGTATTGCAATGCTTGAAAATGAGGCCTAGGGTCCGTACTTTCGCTAGTGCAACCTCTCAACAATGCTAATATAATTGGATCATATAACCATCCCTCAACGTGCAACGAAGAATCACTCCAAAGTTCCTATCTAGCAGAGAACATAAGACGGAATTGTTTGTAGGGTATGAAACCACCTCAAAGCTATTCTTTCCGATCAATCTATCCCAGAGTTCGTACTAAAATAACACGAAGCTATTCTTTCCGATCGATCTAACCAAGAGTTCATACTAAAATAACACCAAAGCAAATTCAGTTTCATAATACTCAATCCAACACAAAGAACTTCAAAGACTGCCCCAAGATTTCTACCAGAGAAACAAAGGCAAGAACGTGCATCAACTCCTATGCATAGATTACCCCAATGTCACCTCAGGAATCCGCGAGTTGAGTGCCAAAACATATATCAAGTCAATCAATTGTTGGGGAACGTAGTAATAATTCATAATTTTCCTACGTGTCACCAAGATCAATCTAGGAGATGCTAGCAAGGAGAGATAGGGAGTGCATCTTCATACCCTTGAAAATCGCTAAGCGGAAGCGTTACAAGAACGCGATTGATGGAGTCGTACTAGCGGCGATTCAAATCGCGGAAGATCCGATCCAAGCGCCGAACGGACGGCGCCTCCGCGTTCAACACACATACAGACCAGAGACGTCTCCTCCTTCTTGATCCAGCAAGGGGAGAGGAGAAGTTGGGGGAAAGCTCTGGCACCACGACGGCATGGTGGTGGAGCTTGCGGTTCTCCAGCAAGGCTTCGCCAAGCACTATGGAGGAGGAGGTGTTGGAGGTGGGAGGGGCTATGCCTCGGGAAGGGGTGTGGCTGCCCTCTCTTTCCCTCACTATATATAGGGGGAAGGGCGGAGGAAGAGGCGCCCTAGGGTTTCCCTAGGGGAGGGGCGGTGGCCACAGGGGAAACCCTAGATGGGTTTGGGCGCCCCCACCCCTAGGAAACTTGCCCCCCAAGCGGGGAGGGGCGGCTGCCCTAGGGGAGGCGCCCCCACCTCTCCAGGTTACATGAGATGGGGTGGGAGGGGCACAGAGCCCCTTAGTGGGCTGGTGTGCTCCCTCCCCTTGGCCCATAAGCCCCCGCCCCCCCAATGCTTGTCGGGGCCTCCGAAACTCCTTTCGATCACGCTGGTCGTCACCCTGTACTTCCAGAACAATACCGGACTCCAATACCCTTCGTCCAATATATCAATTTTCACCTCCGGACCATTCCAGAGTTCCTCGTCACGTCCAAGATCTCATCCGGGACTCCGAACAACATTCAGTAACGACATACTATTCCCATTACAACTCTAGCGTAACTGAACCTTAAGTGTGTAGACCCTACGGGTTCGGGAACCATGCAGACATGACCGAGACATCTCTCCGGCCAATAACTAACAGTGGGATCTGGATACCCACATTGGCTCCCACATGTTCCACGATGATCTCATCGGATGAACCATAATGTCGAGGATTCAATCAATTCGGTATACAATTCCCTTTGTCCATCGGTATGTTACTTGCCCGAGATTCGATCGTCGGTATCCCCATACCTCATTTAATGTCGTTACCGGCAAGTCTCTTTACTCATTCCATAACGCGTGATCCCATGGCTAACTCCTTAGTCACATTGAGCTCATTATGATGATGCATTACCGAGTGGGCCCAGAGATACGTCTTCGTCATATGGAGTGACAAATCCCAGTCTCGATTCGTGCTAACCCAACAAGCACTTACGGAGATACCTGTAGTGCACCTTTATAGACACCTAGTTATGTTGTGACATTTGATACACCCAAAGCACTCCTACGGTATCCGGGAGTTGCACAATCTCATGGTCTAAGGAAATGATACTTGGCATTAGAAAAGCTCTAGCAAACGAACTATACGATCTTGTGCTATGCTTAGGATTGGGTCTTGTCCGTCACATCATTCTCCTAATGATGTGATCCTGTTATCAACGACATCCAATGTCCATGGTCGGGAAACCATAACCATCTATTGATCAAAGAGCTAGTCAACTAGAGGCTTACTAGGGACATGTTGTGGTATATGTATTCGCACATGTATTACGGTTTTCGGTTAATACAATTATAGCATGAACAATAGACAATTATCATGAACAAAGAAATATAATAATAACCATTTTATTATTGCCTCTAGGGCATATTTCCAACAGCCTCCCACTTGCACTAGAGTCAATAATCTAGTTCACATCGCCATGTGATCAACACTCATAGTTCACATCACCATGTGACTAACACCCAAAGAGTTTACTAGAGTCAATAATCTGGTTCACATCGCCATTTGATTAACACCCAAGAGTTTACTAGAATCAATAATCTAGTTCACATCACGATGTGATTAACACTCAATGAGTTCTAGGGTTTGATCATGTTATGCTTACGAGAGAGGTTTCAGTCAATGGTTCTGCAACATTCAGATCTGTGTGTTCTTCGCAAATCTCTATTTCATATTGTTGATGTTGCGACTATGCTCCACTTGGAGCTATTCCAAATGGTTGTTCCACTATACGTATCTGGTTTGCTACTCAGAGTCATCTGGATAGGTGTTAAAGCTTGCATCGACGTAATCCTTTACGCCGAACTCTTCATCACCTCCATAATCGAGATTCATGTCCTTATTCCTAAGGACAAATTTTTGAACGCTGTCCAATGATCCACTCCTGGATCACTCTTATAACCCCTTGCCAGACACGTGGCAAGGCACATCGCGGTACACAGCATGGCATATCGTATAGAGCCTATGGCTAAGGCATAGGGGATGACTTTCGTCCTTTCTCTTTCTTCTGCCATGGTCGAGCTTCAAGTCTTAACTTCACACCTTACAACTCAGGCAAGAACTCCTTCTTTGACTAATCCATCTTGAACTCCTTCAAGATCATGTCAAGGTATGTGCTCTGTGAAAGTCTTATCAGTCGCCTTGATCTATCTCTATAGATCTTGATACCCAACATGTAAGCAGTTTTACACAGGTCTTCCTTTGAAAAAACTCCATTCAAACAACCCTTTATGCTTTCCAGAAATTCTACATCATTTCTGATCAACAATATGGCATCCACATATACTTATCAAAATGTTGTAGTGCTCCGACTCACTTTCTTGCAAATACAAGTTTCTTGCAAACTTTGTATAAACCCAAATGCTTTGATCACCTCATCAAAGCATATGTTCCAACTCCGAGATACTTGCTCTAGTCCTTAGAAGGATCGCTGGAGTTTGTGTACCTTTTAGCATCCTTAGGATCAAAAAAACCTTCTGGTTGTATCACATACAGCCTTTCCTCACGGAAACCGTCAAGGAAACTTTGTTTTGACATCCATCTACCAGATTTCGTAAATGAAAATGCAGCATCTGCTAACATAATTCTAACAAACTTTAGCATCGCTATGATTGAGAAAGTCTCATCACAGTTAACTCCTTGAACTTGTCGGAAACTTCTTCGAGACAAGTCGAGCTCCATAAATGGTGACAATACCATCAGTGCCTGTCTTCTTCTTAAAGATCCATTTATTCTCATTGGCTTGCCGATCATCGGGCAAGTCCACCAAAGTCCATACTTTGTTCTTATACATGGATCCTATCTCGGATTTCATGGCTTCCAGCCATTTGTTGGAATCCGGGCCCACCATCTCTTCATCATAGCTCATAGGTTCATCGTTGTCCAACAACATGACCTTTAAGACAGGGTTACCACTCATAAGTTGTACACACCCTTGTCGACCTATGAGGTTTGGTAGTAATTTGATCTAAAGCTTCATGATCATCATCATTAGCTTTCTCTTCAACTGACGTAAGTGCCATAGAAACATCTTTCTGTGATGCGCTACTCTCTGGTTGAAGTGAAGGCTCAACAACCTCATCAAGTTCTATCTTCCTCCCATTCAATTCTTTTGAGAGAAACTCTTTCTCGAGAAAGGACATGTTCCTAGTGACAAACACTTTGCCCTTATATCTGAGATAGAAGGTATACCCAATTGTCTTGTTTGGGTGTTCTATGAAGACACAATTTTCCGCTTTGGGTTCGAGCTTTTCTGGCCGAAGCCTATCGACATAAGCATCGTAGCCCCAAACCTTAAGAAACAACAACTTAGGTTTCTTGCCAAACCCTAGTTCATATGGTGTCGTCTCCATGGACTTAGATGGTGCCCTATTTAAAGTGAATATAATTGTCTCTAATGCATAACCCCAAAATGATAGCAGTAGATCGGTAAGAGACATCATAGATCGCACCATATCCAATAGGGTGTGATTACGACATTCAGACACATCATTACGCTATGGTGTTCCATGTGGCGTCAACTGTGAAACGATTCCACCTTGTCTTTAGTGATTGCCAAACTCATAACTCAGATACTCTCCCCTTGATCAGATCGTAGGGACTTGATCTTCTTGTTATGACGATTCTCAAATTCACTCTGAAATTGCTTGAACTTTTCAAACGTTTCAGACTTATGCTTCATTAAGTAAATATACCCATATCTATCTATCTATCTATCTATTATCTATCTATCTATCTATCTATTATCTATCTATCTATTACTATACTAATCCTAGACTCCCTAAAAAATCCCATGTTAATTAGAATTTACGAGCCGTTAATTTGGTGGGACCGAATTATAACGGTGTAGATCAACCTGGAAACAGAAGAAAAAAAATCTCATCTCAATCTCCATCTTTTTTTTCTTTGAGGGATCAATCTCAATCTTTTTTTGAATGTTCAATCTCAATCTTTCTAATGCTCCAAAAATCTCATCGAATTTATGAGCCGTTAATTTGGTGGGACCGAATTATAACGGTGTAGATCAACCTGGAAACAGAAGAAAAGAAATCTCATCTCAATCTAGATCTTTTTTTTCTTTGAGGGATCAATCTCAATCTTTTTTTGGAACGTTCAATCTCAATCTTTCTAATGCTCCGAAAATCTCATCTCAATTTCAATCTTTTTTTGAGGGATCAATCTAAATCTCTCTTTTTTTAGGAAGGATCAATCTCAATCTTCCTAATACTGCACGACAGCTTATACTACACCAACCTTCACACGCCAACCAGAGACCTTTACATGCCAACCAGAGAAACCGCACGTCTCATGTAACGGTTCTAGAAAAAGAAGGGGAGGGAATCTCATCTGAATCTGAATCTTTTTTTTGAGGGATCAATCTCAATCTTTTTTTTGAGAAAGGATCAATCTCAATCTTTCTACTAATGCTACACGCAAGCTTTTACCTGTAGAAAAACACAACAACCTTTACACACCAATCAGAGAAAAAACTGCAAGCCATTGATCTAGCAGACTGGATTATGTGAGCCATAATTATAAGGGCTCAGATTGAGAAAGAAAATACAGAAAAAGATGTACCATTGATGATGTGGTAATAGGAAATCCCATCTATCCCTAATCCTACAAAAAGAAAGAACGTCGTCGGCCATCCTTGCGTTTCTTATTGTCGATAAATTCCGGCGAGATGTACAAGTACATGAGCTGAGCACTTGATTAATCTTCTGGTCAGGGGTGCAAGTGCACAAAGCAGGCTTGGTCGATCTTGGTCCCTGGTCTAGATGTTATGCCCAACAATCAGTCAAATTGAAATAGGAACAATGCATGCCTGTATTATACTTCCTATATACATGGGGTCATGAGTGCTGCAGGCCTTCAACGTGTTGTGCGGCAAGGAGTTTAGTATAGATAATTTTTCAGCGGAGGAGTCTTGCTTGGTTGTAGCCGGAGCGGCAAGGTCATAAATCATGATGCGATCCAATCCAATATGTCAAGGTTCCCTTCTTCAACGTTAAATTCTTCCAAGCTTCCATGATGTAATTGTTCATTCTTTTTTTCCTAATTAGTGTGGTGTTATATTTATTTTGTTTTTATAGAATAGTATATACACTATAATATAATTTAGCAGATCCAAATAATGGCAAGGTCGTAAATCATGATGCGATCCAATCCAATCTGTCCAGGTTCCCTTCTTCAATGTTAAATTCTTCCAAGCTTCCATGATGTAATTGTTCATTCTTTTTTTCCTAATTAGTGTGGTGTTATATTTATTTCATTTTTACAGAATAGTATATACACTATAATATAATTTAGCAGATCCAAATGAGGTTGGACTAGCTCAGAATTGTCACCGTTGATGGGACAGCCGGCCGTCAAACACATGGGCGCTTCGGACATTGAAGGTGACGCACAAGCGCCATGAAATAATAGTACCGGATGTTCGTTCCTTATAAGCCAATCACGGGGTTGGCCAGCGAGAGGTATGTAATCAACTGGTAATGGTAGTAATACATATATGACTAGGTAAATATATTGGTCTATACATTGTTATTACTGTAGCTATGCGTCCATTAATATATGCCGATGGCTCGACATATTAAACCTATATGCGTACATTTTGTCAGTTCCGTCAGATGCGCACCTATGGAGAAGTAGCTCGAAGCAGGCAGCTGGATGGATCTTCATGGAGGCTAGCTAGCCTGATGGATTTATAGCCAGGTGCAAACATGCTCGAAAGAGAACACAAGTGGAATTAATTGGTTGCCACGTGCATGTATAGTGCTTAGTATTTCTTTGTGTTAATTTGATCTCATCGTGTGATTACAAGCTATTCCCTCCGTTCCAAAATAGATGACTCAACTTTGTACTAAGTTAGTACAAAGTTGAGTCCACTATTTTGAAACGGAGGGAGTATATCCTAATTTCACGTATCTAACTCGGATTAAGACTTCTGCTCCAATAGAGATTGGTATTCACATGGCGTTAAACTTTAACACATGCAGCAAGTACACATTAGTCATGCTATTGATCTACCTTAACCTACGATTTATGTTACTATTAAAACAATATAAATATCCTCCCAATCTTATTATTAGGTTTTGGTCATAGTTATAGCCATGTTTATTCGGCTAATCAGGCCTTCAACTCTGACGTGTCTATATAAAGAGGATGATGTCCCAAAAATCCATCCAGAGTTCCAAACCATGATCCACTTGCACGAAGACGAATTAATACATAAATCTGGTGCTTTTGAACCGGTACATGAAGAATAAGGTATCCAGAAGTTATCATGTATTTGATCAACCCCATTTTGATCAATTATTTTCTCATTCAAAAGCCAGGACAAAAAACCTACTGGATCATCATTGTTTTTTTACTTCTTATTTTTCCAAATTAACTCCCGATTCCCCAGTGTACATAGATTGAACACCACACAAATTAATCAGTGAGGAACCTTTGGCTGAACACCAGAGTTGCCGTAGGCACCGTCATCAATGAATTTGAGTTTGACCGAAATATCCACTATTGTATGATATCTGGGGTCAATATTATATACGCATGTGTCCGACCACAGTTAAATACATCGACCAGACATACGCAACAGTTTCACATTAAACCACTGATGTATCAAATTGCATAGGTGTGGTCATAGCTGTTCAAGCCATGCATTACTACTGATGGATATATTATTTTACAGGCATTCTTTGCTCCTTTCTCTCCTAGACCCCCTACAAAAAGTGGTCAACATCCACATGAGACAGCGCACACAAGATATGATTGTCAATGCAGGATGCTAGGATGAAGTATGAGTTTCTTAACTTAACTATTCAAAGTAGACCCTTGGCAAGTCTTCTTTGTCTCTGTACTACGTGTAGAAACATAACTAGAAGAATTTATAGGATGAAACTTTCTTTCAAAATGCATGTCCACTATCAATACAAGGCCAAGGATCGACAAACATTCCTTTGGTTTTATTTTTGTATAATGAGTGTGGTGTACCAATCTGAGCCGTTAACAAATGAAGGATGGAAATGACTGAGCCTCTAAAATATTCCCCTCCACAACAAATAAAATTATGTTTATACATATTGGTATTTAAAAATATAGTACAAGTGCATATACTGTGCAATCTGCTTTACTACAGATTTCCATGACTCTTGGTGACATAAGCTCTCTATAAGTTATATATGTGTTCTCCTATTTGCACTTTCTAAAGTTATGATGTCGTTTAATTAGAAATTATTTGGCTCACTTGAGTAAGAAGCATTGTTCATTTACTCTCAGTTAACTTGAAGGATATCAAGTGTCAAGAATGATCATAAATATATGTGCCCCCTTACTACTTTTTTCAAGAAGGGGATTATTTATCAATAGAAACTTATGATTAAGGAAAAATATTTTTTGCACATAGTAGTTCTCCAAAATAAAATACTACATCCATATCACTAAGAGGTGATGCTCTTCTTATTCGTTTCATAAAGGACTAACAACGACAACATGACTATTCTGAGATAGTTAGTGTTCAAATCCATGTATGCATGAAGGAATGCTGGGATTTCTAATTATCAGTGTTCATAAAATTAAAATAGAAACAATATACATATCTGCAGGTAGCAGCCTATCTCAAAGCATATATCTTTAAACACCAAATTTAATTCATCGAACAGTCCAACGTACGGAAAACTTACTCATAGAAATACACCCCTTATGAGTTACTATGTTCTATAATATGAATTCTAAAATAATAGTAAATACCTAGCCCGTGCGTTCGCATGGGTTCGCGACTAGTCTACTCAATTCATCGTTGAAGGTGAGAAAATAATGATATCCATCGCGTGCGTCAACACTCATCGGACCGCATACATTAGCATGTGTGATTTCCAACAAGTCACTTGCCCATTCCATTGTTCTAGAAAATGGGGTTTTAGTCATCTTGTCTATGAGGCATGGTTCGCATGTGTCAGGTCATTCAAAATCAAGTGACTCCAAAAGTCCATTAGTATGGAGGTTCTTCATGCACTTTACACCAATATGACTGAAGCGGCGGTGCCACAAGAAAGTGCTACTATCATTATCAACTCTACATCTTTTTGGGATCAATGTTATGACCATGTGTATCACTACGACCGAGATTCAATAAACCATTCACATTGGGTGCATGACCATAGAAGGTATTATTCATGTAAACAAAATAACCATTATTCTCTGACTTAAATGAACAACTGTATTGCAATAAACTTGATCTAATCATGCTCATGCTCAACGCAGACACCAATACAATCAACATTTATCTAGGTTCAACACTAATCCCGAAGGTAGAGGGAGCGTGCGATGGTGATCATATCATCCTTGGAAACACTTCCAACACACATCGTCACCTCGCCCTTAGCTAGTCTCCGTTTATTCCGTAGATTTTGTTTGAGTTACCAATATTAGCAACTGAACCGGTATCTAATACCCATGTGCTACTAGGAGTACTAGTAAGGCACACAACAATAACACATATATCAAATATACTTTTGTTGAAGTTGCCAGCCTTCTTATCTACCAAGTATTTGAGGCAGTTCCGCTACCAGTGACCGTTTCCCTAATAGAAGCACTTTGTCTCGGGTTTGGGTTCTTGGGTTTCTTCACTGGAGCGGCAACTGGCTTGCCATTCATGAAGTTTCCCTACTTGCCCTTGCCCTTCTTTGAAACCAGTGGTCTTGTTAACTATCAACACTTGATGCTCCTTCTTGATTTCTACCTTTACGGCCTTAAGCACGACGAATAGCTCTGGGATCATCTTCCCTTGCATGTTATAGTTCATCACGGAACTCTAGTAGCTTGGTGATAGTGACTAGAGAACTTTTGTTAATCACTCTCTTATTTGGAAGATTAACTCCCACTTGATTCAAGTGATTGCAGTACCCAAACATTCTGAGCACATGCTCACTGGCTGAGCTATTATCCTTCATCTTGTAGGCAAAGATCTTGTCAGAGGTCTCAAACCTCTCAACACGGGCATGAGCCTGAAATACCAATTTCAGCTCTTGGAACATCTCATATGTTCCATGGCATTCAAAATGCTTTTGGAGCCCCGACTCTAAGCCGTAAAGCATGGCACACTAAACTATTAGGTAGTCATCAGAATGTGTCTGTCAGATGTTCACAACATCCACAGACGATGCCAGAGGGGTTGGCACACCGAGCGGTGCATCAAGTACAGAAGCCTTCCGTGTAGTAGTGAGGACAATGCTCAGACTATGGCCCTAGTCCGCACAATTGCTTACAATATCTTTCAACTCAGCCTTTCTCTAGGAGCGTATTAAAACAAGGAGCTAAAGCGCGAGCTATTAATCCACAACATAATTTGCAAAGACAATTTAGACTATGTTCATGATAATTAAGTTCATCTAATCAATTTATTTAATGAACTCCCACTCAGATAGACATCCCTCTAGTCATCTAAGTGATACATGATCCGAATCGACTAGGCTGTGTCTGATCATCACATGAGACAGACTAGTCATCAATGGTGAACCTCTCCATGTTGATCGTATCTACTATACGACTCATGTTTGACCTTTCGGTCTCTTGTGTTCCGAGGCCATGTCTTTACATGCTAGGCTCGTCAAGTCAACCTAAGTGTTTCACATGTGTAAATATGGCTTACACCCGTTGTATGCGAACGTTAGAATCTATCACACCCGATCATCACGTGGTGCTTCGAAACAACGAACCTTCGCAACTGTGCATAGTTAGGGGGGCACATTTCTTGAAATTTTTTGTGAGGGATCATCTTATTTATGCTAATGTCGTTCTAAGCAAATAATATGTAACCATGACAAATATCACATGCAAATCGTAAAGTGACATGATATGGTCAATATCATCTGGCGCCTTTGATCTCCATCTTCGAGGCCGACATGATCACCTTCGTCACCGACATGACACCATGATCTCCATCATCATGTCTTCATGAAGTTGTGTCGCCAACTATTACTTCTACTACTATGGCTAACGGTTAGCAATGAAGTAAAGTAATTACATGGCGTTTTTCATTGACACGCAGGTCATACAATAAATTAAGACAACTCCTATGGCTCCTGCCGGTTGTCATACTCATCGACATGCAAGTCAGGATTCCTATTACAAGAACATGATCAATATCATACATCACATATATATATATGTAATTCATCACATCCTTTTGGCCATATCACATCACATAGCATACCTTGCAAAAACAAGTTAGACGTCCTCTAATTGTAGTTGCATGTTTTATGTGGCTGCTGGGGGTTTCTAGCAAGAACGTTTCTTACCTACGCAAAAGCCACAACGGTGATATGTCAATTGCTATTTACCCATCATAAGGACCCTCTTCATCGAATCTGATCCGACTAAACTGGGAGAGACAGACACCCGCTAGCCACCTTATGCATCAAGTGCATGTCTGTCGGTGGAACCAGTCTCACGTAAGAGTACATGTAAGGTCGGTTTGGGCCGCTTCATCCCACAATGCCGCCGAATCAAGATAAGACTAGTAACGGTAAGCAAATTGACCAAATCATCGCCCACAACTACTTTGTGTTCTACTCGTGCATAGAATCTACGCATAGACCTAGCTCATGATGCCACTGTTGGGGAACATAGTAATAATTCAAAATTTTCCTACGTGTCACTAAGATCAATCAAGGAGATGCTAGCAACGAGAGAGAGAGAGGGAGTGCATCTTCATACCCTTGAAGATCGCTAAGCGGAAGCGTTACAAGAACGCGGTTGATGGAGTCGTACTAGCAGCGATTCAAATCGCGGAAGATCCGATCCAAGCGCCGAACGGACGGCGCCTCCGCGTTCAACACACGCACAACCCAGGGACGTCTCCTCCTTCTTGATCTAGCAAGGGGAGAGGATAAGTTGAGGGAAAGCTCTGGCAGCACGACGGGGTGGTGGTGGAGCTTGCGGTTCTCCACGAGAGCTTCACCAAGCACTACGGAGGAGGGGGAGGAGGTGTTGGAGGAGGGAGGGGCTGTGCCTAGGGAAGGGGTGCGGCTGCCCTCTCTCTACCTCACTATATATAGGGGGAAGGGGGAGGAAGAGGCGCCCTAGGGTTTCCCTAGGGGAGGGGCGGCAGCCACAGGGGAAACCCTAGATGGGTTTGGGCGCCCCCACCTCTAGGAAACTTGCCCCCCAAGCCGGGAGGGGCGGCTGCCCTAGGGGAGGCACCCCCACCTCTCCAAGTTACGTGAGATGGGGTGGGCCCGGCGCACAGCCCCTTAGTGGGCTGGTGTGCTCCCTCCCCTTGGCCCATAAGGCCCCCAACGCTTGCCGGGGCCTCCGAAACTCCTTTCGGTCACGCTGGTCGTCACCCGGTACTTCCAGAACAATTCCGGACTCCAATACCCTTTGTCCAATATATCAATCTTCACCTCCGAACCATTCCGGAGTTCCTCGTCATGTCCGAGATCTCATCCGGGACTCCGGACAACCTTCGGTAACCACGTACTATTCCCATTACAACTCTAGCGTCACCGAACCTTAAGTGTGTAGACCCTACGGGTTCGGGAACCATGCAGACATGACCGAGATGTGGTGGGCTCCTACTTCTATGACAAAAAATCATGACAGAAAATGGGCTTTTTGTCCTGGGCGGGCCGAAGACGCAGCTGCATGACATTCTTTGGGCCGTCCATGACGAAAAAAACTGTGGTAGAAGCGAGGGGGAGGAAAATTTCAGGGAGTTCCCGGTTACGGTGGGAGGTCGAGGGCCGAGCGATGCGCGTTTCTCTCGTACACGTATGCGCGTGTGTGCGAGGCGTTGGCTCTAACTGAACCTGAGCGAGGCGTTGGGCTCTAACTGAACCCGAGCGATTGCACTGGAGGCTACGCGTTACTGAACCCGAGCGATCGATCGATGGCTGTTAACTGAACCCGATCGAGCGATTCCTTTGCTACTGCTGCTAACTGAAGCCGATCGATGCTGCCTCTGGATGAACAGTGAGTGTTG
>NC_041386.1:503456292-503462876 GCF_002162155.2 Triticum dicoccoides | reverse complement strand
AGCCGGTTGGGGCTGGATAAACAGGACCCCGTCGAGGGCTGGATGAACAGGACCACCCCATGGAGGGCAGGATGAATAGTAGACGGTGGAGGGTAGGATGAACAGTAGCCCGTGGAGGGGTGGTTGAACAGGAGCCCGTGGAGAGGCTGGTTGAACAGTAGCCGTGGAGTAGCGCGCGGTGGAGGCTGGATGAACAGGAGCCCGTGGATGAACAGTCGCAGGTGGAGGCTGGAGGAGGTCGACGGTGGATGAACAGTAGCTCGTGGAGGATGGAGGGGGTCGACGGTGGAGATGAACGGTATCCCATGGAGTCCTGTTTTGCGGTACGCCACACCCCTCCCGATGAACAGGACCCCCGTTTCGACCGTAGCGCTCCAACACAAGTCCGTTTCCTCCGTTTTGCGGTACGCCACACCCCTCCCGATCAACAGGACCCCCGTTTCGACCATAGGAGGTCCGTTTCCTCCGTTTTGCGGTACGCCAATCCCCTCCCGATGAACAGGATCCCGTTTCGAACGTGGCCGGTCGAACACAAGGCCGTTTCCTCCGTTCTGCGGTACGCCAGGCCTCGTTTCCATCGCCTGTTCCGTCCAAACCCTCCCGATGAACACGATGCATTCCGTTGCCTCCCCATGAACACGACGCATTCCATTGCCTCCCCATGAACACGGCAACGACGTTGTTTCTTCGTTCTAACCCAGCCATGTACACGAGCCCTGGCCATACGTAGGGATGAAAATGGAGCGGAAACGGGCGGAACTCGGTGCTACCATATTTGTTTTCATATTTTTTTGCAGAAGCGGAAATGAATACGGAAACTCTGGAAATGAATATGGAAACAAATACTACCGGAAACAGACACGGAGCGAATACAGAGCGGACACGGAAACAGAACGGTGTGTTGACCGGAACTTAAAACCCCCTTGAATCATAGAGAAATTCACACAAAAACAAAGAAATTTAAGAAATTTTTAACATGGCTACATGATAATATGGTTGTGTTGGTAACATAGGGTAGTATTGTAATAGTACATGACAATTCCGTATTGTGTCTAGTTGAGAATGTGTGTGGAAGTAAAAGTTGGTCCTCAAATGATCCAGTCTGCTCATTGTGTCATTGTGTGTTGTTTGGTAATTGGGCTACAAAGCAGCCATGGGCCTATAGTAGAAACGGAAATTCCATATTCACGAAAACGGAAAGTTCCGTTTCTGCGTCTGTTTTACCGGAAAACACCATTCGGTTTTTGTTTCCGTTTCCGCATAAAATTCCACTTCCACCATTTTGCAAATTTCCGTTTCTGTTTTCATATTTCCTCTCTGTTTCCAGTTTTCCTCTGGAAAAGCGGAAACTTTCCACTCCATTTTCATCCCTAGCCGTACGTATGCGCGAGTAGGCGTTTAAGACCCCGCCCGTATGTACACATATGTGGCCGTATTTTCTTTCTTGCACCCTGGCCGCTGTATGTACGTGTAAATGCTATGTGCGCGCCTCTACTACGACACGTGCGCGCCTCTACATCGACCAGTATGTACGTACACGTTCGCGACTAGAATGACAACGCTACGTACGCTTCGACCAGGTGGGTCCTGACTGTCAGGCACTTCCTTGCCTGCAAAGAAGTAGCTGGTCGGTCCCAGCAGTCAGGGGGCGAATCGTTTTTTTTGCCCGGACGCACTTCCTTGCGTGCGAAGATGTAGCTGGTGGGTCCCAGCAGTCAAGGGAAACGTTTTTTTCGCGAAATACGGTGGCCTGTCCGGTGGGTCCCGCTGTTAGGTGGAGGAATTATTATTTTGCACATAATAAGGAGGCACTTCCTTACTGCGGCCGTGGACCCAGCTGTCAGCCTCTCCACGTACAGTACACGTCCGATGGAAGCCGTTCCTTGACCACGTTGACCACGCCGCGCCGAGAGCTCCAGGGCGGTGGACGACGGCGAGGCCTAGGAAGGGGACGACACGGAGCCGGGGAAGACGCGGTAGTGGATGCCCACGCGTAGAGGAGTACAAGGGTTCACTGGTTTGCTGCGGTGTGAGGCCGCCGTCGCCGCAGAATAATAGGGGGTGTGGGTGAGTAGAGGGATGGCCTGGCCAGCGGTGGGAGTAGTAGGGGTCCGTGAGGCCTCCGCTGCATCGCAGCCGAACACGGGAGGCAGGAGCACGAGGCACGACCGGCGCTGGTTTGGGCGGCTGGAGCAAGAAGACCAGAGGTTGAAGAAGCACTACGGCCGTTGGATGGACATCGTACGATCACTGGAGCTAGAATAGTGCATATTGACTAAGTTGACAAAACCCATCGTCCCCGTCAACTTAGTAGGCCCATAATTCAGCCTGCCACTATACTGGGTCCCAGCTAACAGGGGGAGTATTCATTTTTTTTTGCGTAATAAGGAGGCACTTCCTTGCATGTGAAGATATAGCTGGTGGGTCCGAGCTGTCAGCGGCGGTAACATTTTTTCGCGAAATACACCCTTTCGGTGGGTCCCTAATGTCAGGTGGAGGAATCATTATTTTGCGCGTAATAAGGAGGCATTTCCTTGCGTGCGGCCATGGACCCAGCTGTCGGTCTCTCCACGTAAAGTCCACTTCAGATGCATGCCGGTCGTTGACCGCGTTGACCAGGCCGCGCCGAGAGCACCAGGGCGGTGGATGACAGTGAGGCCTAGGAAGGGAATGACATGGAGGCAGGGAAGACTCGGCAGTTGTTTCCCACGCAGAGGGGAGTACGACTGTATGAGGGTTTACTGGTTCGTCTGTCATCGCCAGAGAATAACAGCAGGTGTGGGTGAGTAGAGGGATGGCTAGGCCAGCGATGGGAGTACGGTGGGGTGGTGAGGCATGCGCGGCAGCAGAGCCGGCCGTGGGGAGGAGGGAGCAGGCAGTCCCACCGGCGCCTGTTTGAGCGGCTGGAGCAGGAAGAGCAGAGATTGAAGAAGCACGACGGCCATTGGATGGCCATCCAACAGTCACTGCTTGTGCGTCAACCTTTTTTTAGGAAAGCCTCAAATCTGTGGAAAACAGCATACAGCCCATCTGCCATTATTTCTAATAATTTACAACCCATTTGCTAATTATTAATGTTTTTTTGGAGCCCATATTCTTTTTGTTAGCATTACAACCCATATTGTGGCCACGGTTAAAAAACTATACGAAATTTTGCATATTTCGGTGCGGTCCGAACTGTTTTTAATCCTGAAATTTCGACTCACATTCAAACTGATTTTAAAAATAAATGTATATCAATATAAAATCCAACAAATTCTCCATGCATAAAAATTAATGTAATTTCAAATCTCGAAATGAAGAAAAGATATTTGAAACTAATTGCCGGTTTGATGTGTTTTAAAAATGTACAACCCATTTCTCATTACTGATGGGCCATTTTCTCGGCCAGCCGAATGAAAGCTCTCCTCGTCTTGAAAGATTTGCAGCCCAACAGGCCTCACAATGCGACTTACTTGGCAAATCACAAAAAAACTGGGCTGTGGCCATGGACCCAGCTGTCAGCCTCCCCACGTACAGTACTCTTCTGATGGAATGTCGTTGACCACGTTGACCACGCCGCGCAGAGAGCACCAAGGCGGTGGACGACGGCGAGGCCTAAGAAGGGGACGACGCAGAGCCAGGGAAGACGCGGCAGTGGATGCCCACGCGGAGAGGAGTACGAGGGTTCACTGGTTCGGCTGTGGTGTGAGGCTGCCATTGCCGCAGGGCCTGGCTAGCGGTGGGAGTAGTAGGGGGCGATGAGGCCTCATCGGCAGCACAGCCGGCCACTGGAGGCAGGAGCAGGCGGTCTCCCCGGCGCTGGTTTGGGCGGCTGGTGCAAGAAGAGCAGCGATTGAAGAAGCAGCAGGACCGTTCGATTCAAATCCAATGGTTACTGCTGCTAGAATCGTTTGTTGACTAAGTTGACAAGCCCTGCGTACGCGTCAACTAAGTAGGCCCATAGGTCAGCCTCCCAACTGGTGCGCCCCAGATGTCAGTGGGAGGAATCATTTTTTTCGCGTAATAAGGAGGCAGTTGATTGCGTGCGGCTAGGCCAGTGGAGGGAGTAGGGTGGGCCGGGGAAGCCTGCGCGGCATCACAGCGGGCCACAAGAGGAGGGAGCAGGCAGTCCTGCCGGTGCTAGTTTAGGCGGCTGGAGCAGGAAGATCAGAGATTGAAGAAGCACATCGGCCGTTGGATGGACATCCAACACTAACTGCTGCTAGAATCGTGTGTTCACTGACAAAGCCTTGCGTAAACAATTCAGCCTCAAAATCTGTGGCGTGTACAGCCCATTTGCTATTATTTTTATAATATTTACTCATTTTCTAATTCATATGGAATTTATTGGAGCCCGTTTTCCATTTTTAGAATTGCTGGCCATTTTCTGGTCAGTACCAGGGTCAAAAAATTAACTAAATATGTGGGAAACTTAGAAAATTAGCAAATTTTTGCTGGGGAACTGTCAGGACCCCGATTCCAAGTCACATCGATCTAGCCGGTAACACCTCATATCACTTTGCGGCCTCACGCACGGTATTCCCACGGGTGTCGCCTTACCATGGCCCGGGACCGTTTGCGCCTTTTGGCTCATGTATATGATAGTGTCGCTAGCATCCATATGACAGAGAACCCGGGTCGACATGACTAGTCGTGAACCCAAAGTGGCACTAACTTACGGGGACAGGCATACAAGAATCAACACCGAGCATGTCGGTCAGCAGCATGCGAATCCGGGCTGTAGCACTGGGCTAACAGGACTCCGGTGAACCGGGCTGTAGCAGGCTAGGCAGGACTCCGGATGTCACCGCGTGACATTTCCCGGAAGGGACAGACACAGGAACAAAGTGAATCACATGCCGGCCAGTCAATTGTTCCGGAGCAGTAGTGCTGGGCTAGCAGGACTCCGGTGAACCGGTCTGTAGCAGACTACTATGGCTCATGGAAGCACAAGACTACATTTCCCCATAAGAGAGGCTACCAAGGATAAACAACTAGGTTGTCGGATCCCACACATACCAAGCATTTCAATCATACACACAATATGCTCAATATGTGCAATACAACATGGCATCACAACAAGACTCTACGACTCAGAATATTTATTCATTAGGCTCTGAGGAGCCAAGTATTACAAACATGGGTCTCATGACCCAACATACAGAGCATACAAGCAATAAGCACATGCGGAAGCTTAACTTGTCTGAGTACAGACAACTACAAATGAAGAAGGATCAGAAGCCTGACTATCTACAAGACCCTCCCAAGGTACAAGATCGTAGCTGAGGTAACAAGCTAAACGCCGAAGTCCACGCAGAACTACTAGTGAGACTGACGTCTCTCTGCAAAACATAAATTAAGCAAACATGAGTACAAATGTACCCAGAAAGACTTACATCAGAACTATCTACATATGCATTGGTATCAACAAAGGGGTGGTGGAGTTTAACTGCAGCAAGCCAGCTTTGACTCGGTGGCTATCCTAAACAACGACTGCAAGTAACTCTTAAGAGGTGGCGCACACGAGTCCACATATTCACCATA
Organism: Triticum dicoccoides; assembly: GCF_002162155.2. Taxonomy (NCBI): domain Eukaryota; kingdom Viridiplantae; phylum Streptophyta; class Magnoliopsida; order Poales; family Poaceae; genus Triticum; species Triticum dicoccoides. The sequence goes on along the minus strand of NC_041386.1, from coordinate 503,457,350 downwards.
CCAATACACCACTATGGACCCGCTCCCGTCTCCCTACGAGAACGCCATCCATAGCACTCAAGCTTATCTTGCGCATTTTAGAGTATCCACTTTCACTTGTCTATGAACTATGCAAGGGGTCCAAGTTTCCATATCCGAGGAATCCGGCTATTCGAATAGATAATGATAACCCTGCAGGGGTGTACTTCTTCACCCACGCTCTCGCCACTTACCGCCATGTACACATCGTGTATCTCAGCAACCTTCAAGCGGAAGCCTGGCGAGGGAGTAATCCACAACCTGACTAACCAACAAGTCTCTAGTCCAGGTTTATCGCCTATTCGAGTTCCATCCGCAAGGAGATCCGGCCGGGGTGTCGCTCATGGCCCCAAACGATGTGAGCAGGGTTCCCAAGCGCACCATCCGTGTGCCACTTGGTACACCGTGCCATTGTGCCTAGTCTGTCCCAAGCCCACCTGTACCAGGTACCACTTGGTAGACTACTAACACTACCTACAAACACCAGAAACTAGTTGCAACTCCTGGACAGAGATCAGGTTGATTAATAAGTCGAGAGGGGCACTTAAGCATTCCAATGTGTGGTAGTAACTGTTTCTGGATCACAAACACAGAACTCAGTTCCTGAGGACGGCTGCAATGAGACAACCCACCATGTACTCCTACATGGCCTCTCACCGCTACCTTTACCAAATCGTGTTCACACACTTAGCTCACACACAGTAGGACATGTTCAACACCATTCCAATTCATCCCCGATGAATCAGACCTGACTCAACTCTAAGCAGTAGATGGCATGACATACAAGCATGAATGAGTAGGCACATCAGGGCTCAAACAACTCCTACTCATGCTAGTGGGTTTCATCTATTTACTGTGGCAATGACAGGTCATGCAAGGAAAGGGGTTCCACTACGCAGCATGTAACAGTTGAATCGTTGTTGTCCTAATGCAGTAAAAGAGAGCAGGAGCGAGAGAGTGGGATTGTATCGGAATGAACAAGGGGGTTTTGCTTGCCTGGCACTTCTGAACATGATATAGCTCTTCATCGATGTCATTGA
>NC_041386.1:503340730-503456160 GCF_002162155.2 Triticum dicoccoides | reverse complement strand
GGGGGGGACAATCACCGGCAAACACAGAAAGAACACAATCAATGCAATGTAACAATATGATGTATGATCATGACATGGCAACATGCTGGTGTTTGGGCTAATGCATCTAGCAACCAGATTAAATGAAGTTGGTTTGAACCAAAGGTTCAAATTCAAACTCCATGTAAGCCATTTCAAATGCCATTTATTGATTTGTCCAATTCAGCAGCTATAAGTTGTTCTAACATGCATGAAAGTGCCACAGATGGATAGATTGGATTTTTCTGATAATTTTTCATATATAATTTATTTAATTCTGAGCTACGGTTGATTTTCTATGATTTTTAGAAGTTTAGGACATTTTCTGAATTAAACAAATCATTTCTGATTTATTTAAAATCCAGAAAAGCATTTATGACCTCATCACTGCGTCACTGTGATGTCATCCAGTCAATAGGACGGGTCCAGGTCAAACCTGACGTGTGGGGTCGGTACGTCACTGTCTCGGGCTGGTTTGTGTGGATGACAGGTGGGACCGGTCAACGTTGACTTGACCAAAGTCAAAGCTGACACGTGGGGTCCACACATATTAGTACTAATCTTAACAGAAAATTAGACTAACCTAATTAGTCACAGGGTCCCACACATCAGTGGCTCTAGAGGGGTCATTAGTGGGCTCATTAGCAACTAATGATGTCGCCACGTCGGCCTCGCCGGAATCTGGCCGGCGGCAACCATTCCGCACGGCAGAGGCGTCGGGTTTTGCCATCCGGCGACCATTGGGCTCGCGGTTTGGCCCTACGGGTTGCTGGACGTGCACGGCATCCAACAGAGCAGGCCGCTGGGCGAGGAGAGTTCGGGAACTACGGCGGCGACCACTTGGGCGGCGGCCGGAGCTACGTGCGTGCTCTGGTTGGAGCTAGGGGGCACGTGGGGAGGAGCTGGTGGGCGCTACGGGCTCTTGGAGCCGTGCTGAGCACAGCGGTGTGCTCGGCTTCGAGCTACGTTCGCTCTAGCCACGGTGGCGACGAAGCGCAATGGCGGCGAGCTTCGGTGACGGTGGGGAATGGCGCTACGGCATGCAAACGAGACGGAGAAGAGGGGTGTTCGGGGAAGGAGCTTACGGCGGTTGCAATACGCGTCTCAGCGGGCTCGGGGAAGGGTTGGTGACGGTGTGCGGTCCTCGGTGATTTCGACGGATGAGAGGTTGAAGACGATGCCATGTTCGTGGTGCGGTGCGTCTGGCGTCCTGCGGATCGTCCGGGAGGCATGGGCGACGGTGGCGGAGCTTCGACGCAACACGGGAAGGCGAGAGGGGGTCGGGGAGCGCGGTGGTTCACAGCGGCGCTTCCATGGCCGCGTCGGCCGTCGCGGAAGAGAGCGAGGGAGAGGAGGGGATGGACGCGAGAGAGAGGGAGGGGGCCCGGGGGGAGTGCGTGGCGCCGTGCAGAGGCATCCGGGCGAGCAGGCAGAGAGGAGGTGGAGGCCTCGGGCGTGCAGACGTCGACACGCCTCTGCCTACTGGTAGAGATTGAAGACAACTGCTCCAGCCAGTGGGCTGGGCCGTCCAGCTGGTCGCGCCAGGTAGGTGGCCCAGGTCACTCTCTCTCTCTGTTTATTTAATTTGTTCTGTTTTTCTATTTTTGCTATTATATTTTGATTTAGTTCAAAGACCAAACCATTTCCAAAATTCCTGAAATGACTTGTGGGCACATTTGGAAATATTTCCAACAGCCCTCAACCACTTCTAGAATTATTTGGGCAATTTTAATTATTTATAGCAATTAAATGCCCAAATTCAAACACTTAATGAGTTCATTCAAAAATCCAAATTGAGCTAGAAAAATGTGCACCATTTTTGTCAGAGGTGCCAAAACCAATTCAAAAACGATGAACAATTTTAAAGGGCATTTTGGGTTCATTGAAAAGATTTAAGTTGAACCTAGTTGAATTTCATTTGCTGCTAGGGTTTAACAGTCCCCATTTCAACTTTCAAATAAATTTTAGATATGATGCATGGGTGCTGATGCAACTAATTACAAACAAATTCTAGGGCTGTGACAACTCACCCCCACTAAACAAGAATCTCGTCCCGAGATTCAAGACATGAGGTAAGAAGACAAAGGGGATACAAAGCTAACTTGATCTCCATGATCCAACTTGCACTTCATAAGAACATTGATTCGATCATCATCTTGATCTTGACATCTTTGCTTTGGAAACTTCAACCAACACGACAACAAGAGAAAAAGGAAAACTCTAGAAGAATCGATCTTCGTGAAGATCGAGAAACTCAAGATCAACTCACGGAATGAGATGTCGAAACATCTCTTGAGCTGAGACACAAAACACACATCAAGGGTGATGGAAAGGAAACAGATGATGAGGATTCAAATTGATAGGCAACCATTCCACGCTTGGGTAAGATGGTGCATGGTTTCAAAGTAGCGAGGAGGTAATTGCCATGATTCCATGACGAGATACCTTAGGGAAAGGTGACTCGTAGAGCTTTTCCCTTAAGTGGCAAAAAGAATTACTTTTGATACAAAGATCATTGAAACTCTTTATACCAGCCTGAGGTAATCACAATCGATCGTTGGAAGGGGTTCTAAAGAATGGCATACTCCGACTAGGATGGATGATGTGGACTACCTTGTTGAAGACAATGCAATGGATGATTTTTAGCTTATCATCGGAAATGGATGGGACCCATGGTAAGTCCACTTTTGAAGATGATCCTGAACAACAACTACTGAGGTGCAAGCTGGGAACAAAATGCAAATGTTGGGAATGATTCTGGTAACTGGGGAAGAACTCAACAGTCGAGAGTGTTTCCAACGTTGCAATGGTTATAGAATCATCGAAGAAACTGAGAGCACAAGGATCCCTAAGGAACAACTTCAAGAATAAGTCACATTAAATCCTCATGAAGAAGATGGTCAAGTAGCTCAATCAAGATACTACAATGATAGATCTTCTGGCTAGGTGTGTCGGCCAGAACATCAACCTTGTCGGGGACCTACATCATAGATCTTGGAAAAGTTCCAACCATCATATCTGCCTGAGATTCAGATCTGTTTGGTAACAGGATATTCCAGACCCATCGAGTCTAGAAGAAAATGAAAGTTTGCAACACAAATCGACGAGATGGAATTGCGAGATTCTTGGCAAATGGACTATGGTAGTAAGCTCCAAAACATGAGCTGGTTCTGCTAACACATGTGAACATGTTGTCCCAGACAAGCATGACCACGTAGTAGTCTTATAATAAAAACACTACCGAGTTCAGGTGGGGAACCATCATTGAGGATAACAAAGTTCTTGCATAAGGCATGCTCTTAAGAAGGAACTTCTTCTCCTTGAACAAATCAATCAGTGGCTTGGTGTGCTAGGGAATACGTATGGAGTGGAGGTAATTATCTACCAAACCATATAATACATTCGCACATGCATAACTAACTTGGGATGGTACCAGGGGAAACAAAACAATCTTTCTCGGACTCATGGCGGCAACTTGCTCCAAATGCACATGAATTTGAGGAAGTCACTTCTTCCATCCAAGCATAAGCTTCATGAACGGAACACGAAGGCATTGCTTACAAAGTTTCCAATAGTAGGTTGATGTTCAACATGAATCATGGGGGAGAAAAAATGCTACTGATGGGCTTAACAGCAACTCATCAGAATTTCCATATCACTGGACTTCCACCATCATGTGAACACGATGATAGCATTGGTCAGACCAAAAGATGTAATGGTGTATGCTCGAGGGGTCAACCACGAGTAAGGCAACATTACAAACATCGTTGGTTCTGATTTGACTTGATGATAGCCCATACTCAAGTCAAAGTTTTGACAAGATGATAGACCCAGCAACTGATCACGAGGACCAATTGATGAAGATATCATCTTGCTTCAACAACTATCTAACACAAGGATATCCCTTTGGGATGAACTAAGTCGGACAAGCTATCATATTCCAACTCTCCAAGTTGTCATTTAGCTTTACCAACTATTTCAGGGTATCCAACACAAATACTTGGAGAAATAGCAGTTTATAGAAAAATCAACTTCATCACGAAGTCAACATAGCGGTCAGGTGATAACCATGTAATACTTCCAAGAAGATATTCAGAAAATCACGACCCACTAATATGTTACTAAGCTCAAGATCAATCTTGCTTTTCAGGGCAAGACGATATGATCGAATAAGCAAGGATTGACACTATCCTAACTCATTGATCGAAAAGTGCAGCAGAAATAAGGACTAGGTAGCACGATAAACCTTAGGGTGATGATTCAATAATCAACACGCTAAGGATAAGATTATTGTCCATTATATACCAAGCAACAGGGTTGCTAGGAGTATTGATTTCACACATCACAGTTTACTTGTCAGCATTCCGGTTACAACAACACGGGACTGAGAAATGAATAATGATGGCGAGAAGTATCACTATATCAAGAGTTCATAGGAGGTTGTGCAATTCCTATGATATTCCTGACATAAAAAGGGTAATACTTCAGGGTAGAATAGAATAAAAAGCTGGATTGGCATTTTGATCTACGGAATACAACTGCTTTGACCCAATCCTAGATATGGATGAGGTACTGGAGTTTGTTTCTCCTAGTCATTCTGAATTAGAACGGCTTGATAGACCACAGAATAATAGGCATCGATAACACGAATGGACAACTACTCTTGACCAACAATTGGCAGACGAAGGTCAGTTATCAACTAAGACGGGACAACTCAAAGGGACATATATCTTTCTGAGTTGTGGATGCATAGATTAGTATGTCGAACGAGTTCAACATATTTCTTCCGGATAACCCATGCAGAAAGGTAGAACTGGCAGAATCACAATTATGAATGGAGAACTCCTCAGGAGTACTCTAATGGTGATCTTTTGGTTCAAAGAACTTCTACCTTAATGATTCATGGTATTTGGAAGAAGGAAATACCAGGGACCTCGGGGACTATTGCAAATGTTACTAATATCCTAAAGGAACTAACAACACTATCAACATGAAGTAAGTAGGGTGAATCTTGGGTTCAATAACCCAGGAGTAGAATACCTACTAACTAATAACATCACGGGATGCTTTCGAGAAGAATGGCTAGAATCATCACACTGGAACACAAAACATGGCTAAATTACTAGGTGATCCTCTAAGACACCTATGGTCATAGTAATAGCTCCAACATATATGTCAAGGAAATGGAGTACCTCAACAGAACGATTAGTGTGGTTGAACTGGCCCAAAGGGACATCGGGAACGGAAAGAAGGGATTTGCAAATGCATCAGACTATTTAGAAATCTGGGATGACTCGGACATCATAACGGCTGCAATTGCTCAAAAGATTTGAGACAACCTGCAAAAATGGTGGCATAGCCACTCAACATCACAAACTCAAGGTTCTGAAGCCAGCTATGAACATATGGAAGTAGTAGGACCTGAACTGAGGCTTGAACTCAACAATCCTAGGCAACTACGGTTTAGTAACACGTCATCCTGAGAGATAGAAGAGAAAGCCTAGTTCTTAATCCCCGTAGAAAAGAAGAGGGTGACTCAGATCAGAAGGGCATAAGGTAAAGGAGTAAAAAGAGCCTTACGTTCCCTTCCACAATCAATTCCCTTATATAACTAAAGCATTTCTAGACTCGACTTCGACCAGTTTGGCTTGGTAATCCAACAGGCAGTCAGGCTCTGATACCAAAGCTGTCAGGACCCTGATTCCAAGTCACATCAATATAGCCGGTAACACCTCATATCATTTTGCGGCCTCACGCACGGTATTCCCATGGGTGTCGCCTTACCATGCCCGGGACTGTTTGTGCCTTTTGGCTCACGTATATGATAGTGTCGCTAGCATCCATATGACAGAGAACCCGGGCCGACATGACTAGTCATGAACCCAAAGTGGCACTAACTTACGGGGACATGCATACATGAATCAACATCGAGCATGTCGGTCAGCAGCGTGCGAATTCGGGCTATAGCACTGGGCTAACAGGACTCCGGTGAACCGCGCTGTAGCAGGCTAGGCAGGACTCCGGATGTCACCGCGTGACATTTCCCCGAAGGGACAGACACATGAACGAAGTGAATCACATGCCGGCCAGTCAAGTGTTCTGGAGCAGTAGTGCTAGGCTAGCAGGACTCCGGTGAACCAGGCTGTAGCAGACTATTATGGCTCATGGAAGCACAAGACTACATTTCCCCATAAGAGAGGCTACCAAGGATAAACAACTAGGTTGTCGGATCCCACACATACCAAGCATTTCAATCATACACACAATATGCTCAATATGTGCAATACAACATGGCATCACAACAAGACTCTACGACTCAGAATATTTATTCATTAGGCTCCGAGGAGCCAAGTATTACAAACATGGGTCTCATGACCCAACATACAGAGCATACAAGCAATAAGCACATGCGGAAGCTTAACTTGTCTGAGTACAGACAACTACAAATGAAGAAGGATCAGAAGCCTGACTATCTACAAGACCCTCCCAAGGTACAAGATCGTAGCTGAGGTAACAAGCTAAACGCCGAAGTCCACGCGGAACTACTAGTGAGACTGACGTCTCTCTACAAAACATAAATTAAGCAAATGTGAGTACAAATGTACCCAGCAAGACTTACATCAGAACTATCTACATATGCATTGGTATCAACAAAGGGGTGGTGGAGTTTAACTGCAGCAAGCCAGCTTTGACTCGGTGGCTATCCTGAACAACGACTGCAAGTAACTCTTAAGAGGTGGCGCACACGAGTCCACATATTCACCATACCAATACACCACTATGGACCCTCTCCCGTCTCCCTACGAGAATGCCATCCATAGCACTCATGATTATCTTGCGCATTTTAGAGTATCCACTTTCACTTGTCTATGAACTATGCAAGGGGTCCAAGTTTCCATATCCGAGGAATCCGGCTATTCGAATAGATAATGATAACCCTGCAGGGGTGTACTTCTTCACACACGCTCTCGCCACTTACCGCCATGTACACATCGTGTATCTCGGCAACCTTCAAGCGGAAGCCTGGCGAGGGAGTCAGCCACAACCTGACTAACCAACAAGTCTCTAGTCTAGGTTTATCGCCTATTCGAGTTCCATCCGCAAGGAGATCCGGCCGGGGTGTCGCTCATGGCCCCAAACGATGTGAGCAGGGTTCCCAAGCGCACCATCCGTGTGCCACTTGGTACACCGTGCCACTGTGCCTAGTCTGTCCCAAGCCCACCTGTACCGGGTACCACTTGGTAGACTACTAACACTACCTACAAACACCAGAAACTAGTTGCAACTCCTGGACAGAGATCAGGTTGATTAATAAGTCGAGAGGGGCACTTAAGCATTCCAATGTGTGGTAGTAACTATTTCTGGATCACAAACACAGAACTCAGTTCCTGAGGACGGCTGCAATGAGACAACCCACCATGTACTCCTACATGGCCTCTCACCGCTACCTTTACCAAATCGTGTTCACACACTTAGCTCACACACAATAGGACATGTTCAACACCATTCCAATTCATCCCCGATGAATCAGACCTGACTCAACTCTAAGCAGTAGATGGCATGATATACAAGCATGAATGAGTAGGCACATCAGGGCTCAAACAACTCCTACTCATGCTAGTGGGTTTCATCTATTTACTGTGGCAATGACAGGTCATGCAAGGAAAGGGGTTCCACTACGCAGCATGTAACAGTTGAATCGTTGTCGTCCTAATGCAGTAAAAGAGAGCAGGAGCGAGAGAGTGGGATTGTATCGGAATGAACAAGGGGGTTTTGCTTGCCTGGCACTTCTGAACATGATATAGCTCTTCATCGATGTCATTGATCACATCGTCAAAACATACGTCTACCGAGGGGGGGGGCAATCACCGGCAAACACAGAAAGAACACAATCATTGCAATGCAACAATATGATGTATGATCATGACATGGCAACATGCTGGTGTTTGGGCTAATGCATCTAGCAACCAGATTAAATGAAGTTGGTTTGAACCAAAGGTTCAAATTCAAACTCCATGTAAGGCATTTAAAATGCCATTTATTGATTTGTCCAATTCAGCAACTATAAGTTGTTCTAACATGCATGAAAATGCCACAAATGGATAGATTAGATTTTTCAGATAATTTTTCATATATAATTTATTTAATTCTGAGCTACAATTGAAGACAACGCCATGGTCGTGGTGCGGTGCGTCCGGCGTCCCGCGGGTCGTCCAGGAGGCGTGGGCGACGGTGGTGGAGCTTCCACGCAACACGGGAAGGCGAGAGGGGGTCGGGGAGCGCGGTGGTTCATGACGGCGCTTCCATGGCCACGTCGGCCGTCGCGGAAGAGAGCGTGGGAGAGGAGGGGATGGACACGAGAGAGAGGGAGGGGCCCAGGGGGAGTGCGTGGCGCCGTCCAGAGGCATCCGGGCGAGCAGGCAGAGAGGAGGTGGAGGCCTCGGGCGTGCAGGCGTCGACATGCCTTTGCCTACTGGCAGAGGTTGAAGACAACCGCTCCAGCCAGTGGGCTGGGCCGTCCAGCTGGCCGCGCCAGGTAAGTGGCCCTGGTGACTCTCTCTCTCTGTTTATTTAATTTGTTCTGTTTTTCTATTTTTGCTATTATGTTTTGATTTAGTTCAAAGACCAAACCATTTCCAAAATTCCTGAAATGACTTGTGGGCACATTTGGAAATATTTCCAACAGCCCTCAACCACTTCTTGAATTATTTGGGCAATTTTAATTATTTATAGCAATTAAATGCCTAAATTCAAATACTTAATGAGTTCATTCAAAAATCCAAATTGAGCTAGAAAAATGTGCACCATTTTTGTCAGAGGTGCCAAAACCAATTCAAAAATGATGAACATTTTTAAAGGGCATTTTGGGTTCATTCAAAAGATTTAAGTTGAACCTAGTTGAATTTCACTTGCTGCTAGGGTTTAACACTCCCCATTTCAACTTTCAAATAAATTTTAGACATGATGCATGGGTGCTGATGCAACTAATTACAAACAAATTCTAGGGCTGTGACAGGAACGAAATATTCTTAATCCAAAAATTAATAGCCATACTAAAACAAATTTAAAAATAAATTAGTACTATGTCATGTTAAATCCAATGAAGTACGTATAAGATATCAGTGAAGAACAAAAACAAAGAAAGAAACTTATATCCCATTTGCTATATTTTTTTTGGAATTTTCAACCCCTTTTGATATTACTTTTAATAGACATTGACCATACTCTTAAGCCAGGCCGGAATGCATCCCTCCTCATCTTGAAAGATTTGCAGCCCAGTAATTCGGAGAAAACAAATAGGCCTAGCTTGGGTATTCTTCAAAAAGAAATACTGGGCTACCTATTTTCCCAAAGAACTGGTGCATGAGCATTTAGCTTTATTTATTTATTTATTTATTTACTTATTTATGTTTAGGGGACCATGAGCATGTACCTGGGCCGGATTCATGTGAGAGCCTCCCTTCCAGTTAATTATGGGCTTCTCTATTGGGCCTTCATCAGTGGGTTGCATGTTATCAACAAGTGGAAAATGTGTTCCGTGTTTCAAAAAAAATGTGTTCCGTACGATAAATAGTATGCGCGGGGCACTAAAGGATCGAACCGTGCAACGACTTCCAAAACATTGTGTTTGTCGTTCTAACAACACATTTATTCAACCAACAGATGAAATATACTACTGATTGTACATTGAAAACAGCTGCAGCCGCAACCAGGGCTGGGGGTGCAACAGAAGCAGTAAGCAGGCCAGAAGAGTGAAGACGCAACTCTCTCTTCCAAACCAAACATCAGCCATTATTACAAAAGGGCTACCAAAAAAGAACAAGTGTATGCATCAAACTAAATAAAGATCCTACTACACCAAGTGTACGCATCTAACTAACTGGCTCAGTTAGACGTTACTATTTATTAAGCTATGGAGATTGGCTGACGGCTTGAACCAGATGGGTGCCTGACGGGGGAAACTCGAGCCAGCAGGTCGAAGTCTGATACTTGCGACCCTCTCTCCTACTTTGTGCTGCAGAGCGTGGCAGCACATATCAGGGTATGGTGCATGCAGAGACGCATGGTACGATGTGTACACACAGTTTTGCCTGATGAACAAAACCGCGCTGCCATCATGATCCTTGCCGTCGGTTATCTCCTGGTTAATCGGATAATTCAGTCCGATAAATAGAGAGCGTGTACCAAGGCTACTTACCAGCCTCCAGTCAAAAATTCCTGAAGGCCCAGAGAAGCTGGGATCCTGCTCAAAGACCTTACAGTGATTGTGATTGTATTCCGCAAAACAACACGTCCGGTACGTGCGAATGATCATCAATCTTTCGCCGTCGTCTGATCGAGCCAGGAACCACCTACAACTACCATGCCGCTTTTCTTTGAAAGGTTCTGGGATTAGGAAGGGTAGGGACACCAGGCGGCCTACAACATCATATCAAGTTGGAGTCAAATAGAAAAGGGCTCTTGGTTTAGTCAATCTTAAGAACAACATGTTATGAGCATGAATAATTTTTCAGCAAATGTTGACAGTAATATAAGCAAGCCATCATGATATCATAGGAAAGTAACATACTGCTGTAACAGCTGTTTGTAGCGATGACTGGAGTAGGCTAGCAATACATCCAACCATAGAAGGAGTCGACAGCGTAAATGAAGCCCTTGTGTTCAATGGCATCAGAGAACCATGGAGGATGTATGATCCTGCGATGGACGTGCAGATTTATCCACTTAACGCAGTGACCTGTTAGATAGGCGAGTCCGCGGTTGAAGAACGCAATTAGCCCGAAGTCTTTATAATTCGCAGATCTTGTGGGCACTTGGCAGATTACAACCTTGAGCAAATCAAACTTGGTATCATGTTGGCTACTGTAAGATTCCGAGTATTCTGGGCCGCGGTGCCAAAGCAGTGCAGTGTTAATCGAAGGAAGGGGGATCAATCGCCGGTGTAGACCTCCATGAGCATCCAGCTGCCGCGATCATCGACGAGCACCATCCAAGACGTGTTCATGCCGACCCAGTACATACCATTAATGTAGTTGAGGCTGACGGGGATCGGATCGCAATCAAGGGGGTTGATGCTCGCCACCCTATGATCGTTATGCTGCGTGACACGCCGTTTCTGAAGATCAGGCGGCATCAGCAAGCAAGGAGCTGGCTTAAAAAGCTTCGGCCTGAGGGCTTTGAGTAAACGGTACAGCCCCGACAAGCACGCGGCGAGCGGCATGGTATTGAGATTGTCCACACGCGAAACAATGAGCTTGATTACCTCTGTGGGGAGCAAATTCCAGCCACTCTTTCGGCGGACGCTGCTCGATTCTGCCATTGTTAGTGCTTGGGTTTCGGATGAGGGGGGAGGCGCCTTAGCGGGAATGGAAGATTGGACGAGATTATGTGCGGACAAAGATGGAGAAGCGAATATGTGTTGTGGGAAGTGGACAGGTGATGATGACTACAGCACGCCGCTTGACTTACGAGACACATACCAGCAGCGTAGGGTCATGTCGATGCCAGACAACTTGCTTGAGTGATCACAGTACTGGTACTCCCTACAATGCTATGCCCTAACTTGCTTGAGTAGAGTAGTAGAGTAGGACTCTGCTCTACTACTAGCACCGAAGGAGTAGTATATTCTAATCTAAAATAGTTACAAACTTCAATCCCCGAGTGTGGAACGACTATGAACCATGCTCAAAGACCGTGTCTACGTGGTGTTTGGACATGGGCGACAACCTCAACGCCAACGGTGCAGCTCCCGTTGCACCGTATGTGTTTCTGTCCTTCCTGTTCGAAATTGTGGTAAAATTCATGTTTCTACTCTATATCCTACTACTATGCTAGTCCACATGATTAGTTGAGAACGACGACTTCTTCCCCGACCTCGGCAACCTCATCCTCGACGACATGGGCGACAACGTCAATGCCGGCAACCAGTGAGATACAGGGTGTAGGAAGCGGTTTGGGAATTTGCATGCCTTTCCAACCAGTGAGATACTCCGTACAAAGTACGACAGAGAAATGACCACAGAGAAGGAAGCTAAAATTAAACAATCAAACGAGCATTTTTGCTTTTGTTTTGCATTGAATCGTTTCACAAGCTTGACTAGTGTTGTTTTTCTACTTTTACAAAAATCGCATCGTAATTTCAAAATGTGCATTTGCACGTACATAAGTAATAGTAGTACTCCCTCCGTCTAGGTGTATAAGTCTTCCCTCCTTCTTGGTCACGGTGCACAACCAAAGATGACTTATTGACCTGGACGGAGGGAGTAGCACAGTCTGCAAGCATATATCGAGAGAGACGTGTAGTGCGATAGTGGAAAAAAATTACTCGTATATGAGACCAGGTCTCACAGTTAGCAGGTGAGACCCGTCCTGATGGATGACACGTGGCTTTTAAGTGGGGGTGGGGGATGCTTTGTGATTTGTGAATGCCACGTGTCATCCATCAGGATGGGTCTCGCGTGAGACCTGGTCTCATAGAATTCTTTTCCTGCGATAGTATATAGTAAAGTTTGTGCTATATGCACGTACTTGCAAGATGCGTACAAATACACAAGGTTTCCAAACTTTCCCTTTTACATAATTAATTAAGGACGCTAAGAATTCCTGAACGTTCGGGATTTATCATTTGCGTCCCAAAACTAATGAGATCGCCTTACGAAACAAAAATTATACTCCTCCTAAAAGCCACGACACTCGTAGGAGCGCTTGCGGCGCGCCACGAGTGCCCTGGTGCGCGGCCGTTTACCAGTGCGCCAACACAATGCCTCTTCCTCAGCCTGGCAACTCACGAGGTGCTGATTGGCGGCTTTCCGGTGGGCGAGCGCGATCTCACCGGTGTGGTGATACGGTGCCAACAAGTACTCCTCCTCGCCGGAAGCGTGCACCCGGTCCATGTACTGCCAAGCGTAGATGAGGCGCTTGGGCCCGACTGCACTTAGGGTGTCAGCACGGGCGTCCTCCGCCACCCTCATGGCCCTCGCACGAGCCTTCTTCCAAAGAGCCAATTGCGTGACTCTCTCGGACGCGACATAGGCCTCCCAGGCAGCTTGTTCCGCGGTGCGCTTCTCTTCCTCGGCCTTCTTCTCCGCCTCTATTTTGGCACGCTCTGCTGGAGGCAAAGCCTCCCACAAGGCAACATCCATTTCTTTCCAAAGCTCCTTAAGGCTGGGGGGGCTCGGTGGGCAGCGCGGCGTTCTCCTCGTAGCGGGGAGCCGACGCATCCTCCGAAACGCGTGCTGGCGAGATTGGGAATGCCGACGCATCGCGGCGACGAGCGGAACGCCGACGCGTCCTCCTCGACTAGTGGTGGCGAGGAACGGAACGGTGACGTGTCGCGTAGCGGCGAGGAGCGGAACACCGACGTGTCCTCCTCGACTAGTGCCGGCAAGGAACGGTACAGCAACGCGTGACCGTCCACGCGGTGCAGCGAGGGGCTCCTAGGGCTTGGGAGGGGCGATGCCATGGTGGTCAACATGAGAGGGAGGGGGAGGAGATAGCGATGAACGTGAACGTGAGGGGGAGGAGATAGCAATGTCGTGGGAGGCATAGTATTTATAGCGAGCAATGGCAGACCTACGTAAGATATGGACTGAGCTGCACTGACTTAACTGCTGGTCCAGTTGCGTCACTGACATGTGGGCCAGACCCCTGTTGGGCCCATACGCCAGTGACCGAATGCACCTGCAGTTAAGTAACAGCTATGTGGGCATATTTGTTGGAGTAAATTACGGGGAGCGAAGGGGGAAATAATGCTGGTCACAACGGATTGGACGAGCGTGGGGGGAGGAGAGTCATGCATGCAGATTTTTTCACACGGGGTGGAGTGGTGGGACCGCCGGAGGGAGAAGGAGAGTTTGGCAGGCATATTGTTTCACACATGGAGAGGAAAAAATTTGGAGACGAACAGGCTTCCTGCAGGTATGGGGAACGGTGCATAATAAGTCATCTTGCATGCCGGGCTAGGTATAGTCTCAAGTCATTAAAAACAAACACGCCCCACACATGTTCATATTTCAAGGTGCACTAAATTATTGCATGCGATGATTAAGGCTGGGCATAATGCTGGTATCTTAGCTGGTATCATGCACACGGGAATAGCAAACATGCTGATGTGGCAAAGAATTAAAGAAGAGAGGGGGGGTTAGAGTAACTAGAGTTCATGCATGCATTGGTAAACACATTTTTTGTGGAGAATGACAACACTAGGTGAGTACTTTTGCAGACTTCAAAAACTATTCCACAATGTGTCAACATTCAGAATGTCAAATCAATATTTTTACACTCATTATAAAACGTAGTTCTTATACTAGTACTAGTTGAGTACTCATTATAATCAGTACTCCTTCTGTCTAGGTGAGCAAGTCATCTTAGATTGTGCACTGTGACCAAGGAGGAGGGGAAAACGAGATGTTTATAATCAGTACTCCCTCCGTCTAGGTGAGCAAGTCGTCTTAGATTGTGCACTGTGACCAAGGAGGAGGGGAAACCGAGAGATCTTAATGTTTATTTGCTAATTAATAGCATTGCATGCAATGAACTAACCACTGCATATCGTGTTTGGTAGTCTCAAGTCATTAAAAGCATGCACACCCACATCTCCTATTGGTTGATATGTCAAAAAACAAGAAACGAGGTAGAAGTTAATGCACCGCGCCTAAGACTAGCCACAATGGATAGTAACATACACATATCCCTAGACTATGTTACTACCTTCATAGTGGGTAGTAACTTAAGTGTGGTAACATGCAAAGATTCATTTATTAGGTTATAGACTCATATTGCATTGGGACATGTGATGTTACAGTAACTAGCTAAGTTACTACAATTACCTCTCTCTTCATTAACTCATTGCCACATAAGCAAATCTGCTGAGTTGGACTCGATGTTACCGCTGAAGTTTACTCCCACGGTGGCTAGTCTAAGTGTTTTGGGAGTATTGTAGATATTGATATTTTTAGTATAAATTTGGTCGTGGGATTTCATTGATGCCTGTCAAAGCGTTGACAGGTCTGCTATGCGTGACCTGAAGATGAAAGCGTTGAGCATCTCAAAGTTGATCAACAATCTTCAATTTTCAAAGATTAGCCGTTCGGCCAATAAGGTGGCACACTTAATCGCTAAGTATAGCTTTGACAATAGATTAGATGGTATTATTGTAAATAACATACCGCCCTGTGTGGTGAATATTGTATCGAATGAGTATACTGGTGTGGCTGGTTAATTAATATAAGGTGGTGTTCAAAAAAAGTATAAATTTGGTCAAACACTTTGCAAACGGTTGTCGGGAGTAAAAAGGACCAGAGGGAGTATCATGCATGCGGAGTAGGAAAAAATTGCTTGTCTAAAAAAGGCAAAAAAATTGCTCATTTATAGTCGGTCGAAGTCTCAAAGGGTGCGACCGCGCGAGGGAGGTGAAGGTCGTGGGAGGCGCGACGTTTGGCGGAATTAAGTGAAGTTACATCCACGCGCCGGCATGGCGTGCGAATAGGCAGAAGCTATAACGTCAGGCCTACGATATGGGTCTAGTAGACATGACATCTAGTGGGTCTCGCATAGTTCTCGAGAACTCTTTGGGGGCTTGCAGCCGTTTATCCACCGGGCAAGCCAGCAACCCCACGCCGTTCGCACGCCCTACTCGTCCCCGTCTTCTACCTTACAACAGTTCGCTCCCAGTCGTCCATCCTTTCACATTAGTTTGCTCCCAGTTTTTTTTGCGGGGTACAACAGTTCAACTTCTCCTAACCCTCCTCCAAAATCCATGGCCTCCCAAATCTCCATGGTCGCTGCTGAGTACCAGGTTAGAGCCATCACCGGCGATCAGTTCATCGTCATTTACACACATGGATCCGAGACGGTGAAAGCATGGCATGCTCGCTTCCTACGCATGTTCAACAGTTCAACGGATGAGTGGGTCGCTGGGCTAGATGTTGAGTACACCACAGTCCTCGGACGAGAGAAGGATCTAAAGGACGAAGAGAGGAAGAAGCCCGCCGTGATCCAGGTTTGCGTACATAACGTTTTCTTGGTCTACCACATATGCCATGCCGACGTTGAGTGCCAGGATTTTAAGAACCTCCTCAAGGACAAAAGAGTGAAATTCATTACTGTAGGCTTTAAGAACGATAGTGACGTCCTGCGTCGGATAGGTCTCGTTGTAGGCCAGCCCTTTGATCTCCAGAAGGCAAGCCTGGTGTCCTCCTCTCAACCTTCAATGCTGACCCTGGCAGTAGCCATGATTGATCCTTCGTACGCTAAACTGAAGAAACCTCATCACGAGTTTCATCATGCATGGGAGTCGAAGACATTAGATGAAGATCACATCTTGTACACAGCAATGGATGCCTACCTTTGTTTAAATATCTACAAGGGTTGGATGAAGAAGCAGAGCCCAGTGTCCGGTTCAAGCAAAGAAGCGTCAGCGAAGAGGAAGAGGAAGAGGAAGAGGGATGAGGACGAAGTCAAGGACGTGGACTCGGACTCCAAGTAGGTGGCAGTGCCGTCGCTCATGCTGGTTCTACTGCAGTGTCAAGCAGACTAGTTGCTTATTAGTTTATTTTCAAGGGTGTGTTGTGCTGAGGCCCCAGTAGAACTATGGGGTTGTTTGGATTTTGACTATCTTTGCCATATGTTGCCACATGATTTTTTCCACATTTGTCACACTTGCCTTACTTGAGTTGCTCAAATTGTTAGCCATACTTTGGCTTGCCTAAGGGAATCTTGCCACACTTTTTGTGTCTATGACATGTGGGGTTCACTGCTCATAAAAAATTCCTTGTCTCAAGTGTGGCTAGAACCAAACACCTCCCTAACTTGGTCAAACTTGCCTAAGGTTAGGTGTGGCAAAGTGTGGCAATGTGTGGCTAGGAACCAAACAGCCCTTATGTTTATGTTCTTTCTCCTTATTTGAACTCTTTAGTACATACAGTAGTACTAGTACTATGTCTTACTACTGTTCTTCTTGCAGTTGGTACTACTGCTCGTATCTTCATTTTCCTACTGTACTTAATATGTTCGTACTAGTAGTATAATTTGGGTCAGTCGATTTGTGAAAGAAGTTCGACGCAGCGAAGGAAGAAGACGGCAGAAGAGGTGGAAGAATCCCTTCTAGCCATCCATGTTGCATCAAACAGCTCACATGAGTCGACTGACCCAAATTGCTCTTTTAGATTGCAGGATCCATGTGGCATTCAAGGTCTCGAAGGTAGATTACGTGTCCGCACCCGGTTTGCCGGCTCGACGCGCGCGCGACCGGCTTCCGCCGCGACAGCCACCATGCGCGCCTCCTACGCGTGGGCGGACACGACAATGACACGCTAGTTCCTCCTCGCCGGCGTGCTGGAGCACGCGCTTGTCCTCCTCTTCGTACGCTGCATGCATAGAAACGGCTCCACTAGCTGCTTGCGTGCTAGGCAGCGCGACGACATCACAAGGAGTGACTGCAGACGACGTGAGCCGGCGAGCCTTCGGCTTCATGGCACAGGGATGGCGGCGACACGGCAGTGATGGGCGAGAAATTGTTGGCCAGAGAAGGCGGGCGCCGGCATGCACAACGGCGGCGGCATATTGATGAGTGCGCGTGTGGGAGCTTATTTTAGTTTTATATATAAGGTTGGTCAAACTTAAAAGAAAACTGTACTAGTACACGTAAACATTAGACTTAGGCAGCGCTTTTATTAGTTACGAGCTTATGTTCTTGCCCATTGTGACCAGCCTTAGTACCACGACCATGATACGGAATCCTATGCAAGCGCGTGAACCGCGGCTGCACGGTCGATTGAATGGTGCGTCACCGTGTCGCGCTTGAAGGACATCCACCGAACCTTTTTGTGTGTGTGAAAAAAATCCTTGAATATTACTCAACTTTTTTTTCCTGTGAAAGTTCTTGACGCTGCAATATTTCCATATATTTGAATTTAACTCCAGTTCGTGTTTATTTGGATTTGGACGTTTTAGGTGCG
Organism: Triticum dicoccoides; assembly: GCF_002162155.2. Classification (NCBI taxonomy): domain Eukaryota; kingdom Viridiplantae; phylum Streptophyta; class Magnoliopsida; order Poales; family Poaceae; genus Triticum; species Triticum dicoccoides. The sequence goes on along the minus strand of NC_041386.1, from coordinate 503,438,185 downwards.
CCCTAGTTTTTTTTAATACTGATTTGGTGTGTGTGATTGAGAGAGAACGTTTGTATGTGTCCATATGTGTGTTGTGGCTGAAGGGCAATGTGGAGATGGTGTGCGTGTGATACAGACATAGAGAGGTGTGAATGTGCAAATGATCGTGCATGAGTGAGACATAGACAGATGCCGATATGTTGTGTATACATGAGAGAACGGTCTTCTACATTACTTGAGTGTGTGTGTGAGAGAGAGAGGGGGGAGAGAGAGACAGAGAGAGGAGCATCCGTAACACAACAACCATCTCTCTCAATTCGTCCGTCCCTCGCACAGTCGCATGCAACACATGCATCAACGCGCACATTTTGACTCCCTTACCCAGCCCCTGCCCACCTCAAGGCCCGCACAATCTCTTCGTGAATACCCATTTCTCTCCTTAGGTTTGTTTTCTCTCAATATCTGACACACACACACGCACACACACATAGAGAGAGAGAGAGAGACACATGCAGCACAACACACACACACACACTCCCCCGAGCACACAATTCATCCCCATCCAAGCTTATACGGCGACCACTCTCACTTGTGCTTCTTTGCACCCCAACATGCACAACACCTCAATCTTCAAAGAGGGCAACGAGCAGATCGAAGACGGCGACCACACCGCGCTAGAGAATGCGGGGTCATTTGGAAGTAGGGTGATGTGACGATGACTGACTGACTCCTCCCCCCACCCTCTCTCTCTCTCTCTTGCACAAAATTACCAATCCCTCTCTCCCCCGCACAAAATTGTCAATCCCTCAACCCATGAGATCCTTCCCCTCTCGTCCATGTTTTTCCTGCTCTCTCATCAAACATATTGTCTCTTCTCCTTCCATGTATACAGAATCCAGATGCACACGCATCTCATGTATATTACATGTATGCATCTTTCTCATAGACCTAACTTCTTCCTCTCTCTTTCTCTCTCTATCTCTCTCTCTCTGTCTCGTTAGGTTTGTCTCCTACTCTCTCATCCACATACATACAATCTTTCCCTCCCTATCTGCTCCATCTTCAAAAGCTCTCTCTGCACATTTCATTCACACATTGGGATATGTCAAAATGTTGCTTCTATAATGGTTGATGTAGAGTTATGATTGTTCTTGTTGCATCCTACAAAGTAATAACTATGAAATGCATTTAGATTCTCATTTGACTGGGATTATGTGAGTTTGAGCATGTTGTGAAGTACTATAGACCTTGTATACATCTTGGGATTCGACAATGATTGTAACTATTGAATTGTATAGACAATTACATTCGAAGTCAATAGCCTAATATATTTATTTCACAATTTCAACAAATGATTTGTTCACTACAAACTAAGAAAACAAATGTGTACTCCCTCCATTTTTATTTAAGTCTGCGTATTAGCATTGGTCAAAGTCAAGTTTTGTAAACTCTCAGAAAGCTTATAACAAAAAATATTAACATATACAATAACAAATAAATACCATTAGATTCATTATTGAATGTACTTTCACATCATACATATTTGTTATGGTAAATGTTTGTATTTTTCTATAAACTTGGTCAAACTTTAGGAAGTTTGACTTTGGCCAAACCTAATATGCAAAGTTTACTACTACTACTCGCTAGTTGCTTAGCGGAATCACTCAACACGCCACACGGGGAGTCCAGTGTCACAAAATTTTGAGGTCGGCGGGAAAATCTCCCACGACCCTGATTCGAGCAGTGGGAAGTTACCATCATAGCCTTCGGAACAGGCCTACGGATGACGCTTGGTAGGGGGCTGTTTTCGTAACTTCAGGTTCACCCTACCCAGCCAACCCCACCCCGACACCCAGAGTAGTACACCTGAATACTCCCCAATTTCTATCCCCGCTGCAAAATAGACTTCTCCACGGCACCGCAGCCTTTGTACTCCTCCCCTTTACATCGGAGCACTCGTCCACTGCAGCGCATCTGCCTAATCGACGACCTCGTACGCCGCACTGGAGCCGGTCCACCGTCGTCGTCGTACATGGAGCCTCTTCCTCGGAATCGTCTTCCACGGTCTCGTATCTGCTTCCCGTTGCCGACCATGACTCACAGAGGCCGCCGCGACCATCGTTCTCCTCCTCGATTGGTAATGTGTTGAATCACTTAGCAGTACATGTGCAGTTCCAATTTTGTTCATACCTACCCTTCAAATTTCCTGGGTGCTATTGTTCCCGTAAAAGTAATTGGTTATAGCCTCCATTGTCCAATAGAATATCAGCTTGTAATTGTGCGTTGCTCCTGTATCGCGCTGTGCTTGGGTAGGTTTTTCATCTACAACCAGTAGTGTGGCAAATGATGGAAAGGTTTTTAGAACTAGCAAAATGCCCATGCGTTTCACGCATCAAGATGCATTTGTATGAGTAGTTTATCTTGTTGGAGATGCTCTAACATGGCAGACAAGTGCTAATGTTGCCCACAAGATGTGCGAGTATTACTAGTAGTATATTTCTCTTGACATGTTGAGATTTTAAAACCACGAGTGCGAACATGCAGAGGAGCAATGAAGATCAAACACGGGATATTCGGGACATCTTCAAGGAGCGTGGCAAGTTAAAGAGGAGCTGCACCAAACCTGTAAAACGAGCTTTGGTAAGTAACACCCTTTCAATTACTTTCGTGTAGCCTCGTGTTCTTCGATGTGTATATGTTGTAGTTTATGTTTCTCTTAAGCGTGGTGTTCTTCGATGTGTAATAAGAAGAGTCTTAATCGCCCTAATGCTTTCGTTTTTAGCTTGATGTAGGAAGTGGGTGTTCTCACCTTGTAGTCTGCTTTTATTTATTTATTTATTCCTTTTGAATTCACTTCTCCGAGTTCTGTTTATCTGGCTTCTACTAAATGGATCTAGGTTGCTCTGAGTATTAATCTAAAAAAGAAGTAACTTCATGTCAGGATGCAGTTCCTACGAGGAGGGAAGTATGGTCAACCTCGAGATCATGTTTCCAAAATGAGGCTGGATTACACACAAGGTGCCAGTTCCCTAATGATGCTGGATTAGACACAAGGTGCAAATTCCCAGATGATGCTGGATTACACACAAGCCAGGTGGAGTCGTCAGCTGTTCGTGTCCTCGTGGCATTAGTAAAGGCTGAAAGAAAGCGTGCAGCAGCCCTTGAGAATGTATCTGAGTTCCTGAAGAAGCGAAAAGAGCAATCAGATGCTCTCTTCACCCAAGCCAAAGAAGAGATGGTAGAAGCCAGAAATAAGCTAGCAGAGGCAGAGCAGGCTAGGCGTCTCCTGCTATCTAAAATTGTTGTCAATACAAAATTTCCTTCATAATAGCTAGGTTCAAATGTTTATCCAGTCAGCATGCCTGCTGTGATGTCCGTGCATCTACTGATGTGGCAAAAAATGTTTTTTTCGGGTCATGTAATAACAACAATTACTTTCCAAACAATAACAGACGAAGCATTGGACATGGTATAGTTCACGCGGAAGCCAGACATTCCAAGTTCAACTTCCACATCAAACTCATGTTCACAGATATCTGCACATTCATACATAATGTCCACAACCATGATTCACTTCAAAGCCAAAAAAATGTGAGGAGAGTTATAAATAAAGAAAATCCTCTACTAGTTCCTGCTACCAGTGCGAGCACAACAAGTCAAGACCATGCGTAAATTAATTATATTGTAGTCATTTTTTGTGTTCTAAAATGCCTCCCGGCTCGCAGAAGGGCGTGTTGCCGGCACACGCGCGGATTCAATGAAGGCAGGCAGGGCAGTCTTAAGTTGGTTGCACGAAGCGAGGAGGCATGCTCAGCCGGGCCTGCAGCGAGTGCGGCCCTCTTGGCCGGCGCGCCGGTTCAATGCCTGCGCTATGACAGGTCGTGTCCGTGTCAGAGCAATCACTCCCTCCAGTCCTTTTTTTGTTTGGGTATAACAAAATCTCGTTTCCCATTCACATTTTAGTGGTAGGAGTTGTGCGTGTGTGTCTGTGAGAGAGAGAGAGGAGACGGTAGTCGGGGTTGTCTGATCAATAAACAAATGAATAATGTCAGCCTGGGATGGAGACGAAAAGGAGACCGCAACAAATGGTGTGTCTACATGAGAGATAGAGAGAGTAATTTTAGTGGTATGAGTCATATGTAGAGACATATAGGGTGTGTGAGAGAATCCCATAGAGAGAAAGACAAAGTGAAAGACGAGTGGAGACTGTGTGTTTGGCGGTGAAAAAGAAAGCTTAGGTACCGAGTGATACCGGAGAACAGTAGAGATGTGAGAGATAATGAAAACCGTGTAATTTATAATGATAGGGAGAGTGTGACACTTCTCAAGGGAGACGTCGAGAGACCATGTTTGCGAGGATAGGAGCAACATGAAGTGAGCGTGCGGGTGAGCTGGAGAAAAGAGAGTGATAGCTACCTGAAGGAGCATGCATGCGAGAGAGATGGGCATGAAAGGAGTGAACAAAAAAGGGATTCAAATATTTGAAATCGAGATGATGATACATATAATCCATACTCGAACCAAAATTGATCTATCAAACATGCATACTCATATGAATTCACGCACATCTATGTTATTTAATATGTAGATATTAATGATCCATACATTTTAGTAGAACATAATTTGGTTAAATTTTTTCGAATTCAACCTTAAGATTTCGAGATTGTTGTATTTGTAGATCATATTATACATATAAAGGAGCAGAATTCTTTCTTGTGCTTTTGAAAGTATATATATAAAAAATGATGTATATATAATGTAATTCCAATTGAAAATGGATCCCGCCCGAAAAAAATAGAATGCAAACAGGATTCGAATTGAGTTGGCACGGTAAACATGCACTCTGCAAAATTTGAACGAAGCGGGGAAAGTCGCAGTAACCGCCCAAAACCAAAATCTGCGAGATGGAAATCACTACTGCCTATCCCTGCCACGCAAAGCCTATATGCTGGATTTCTATAGGTTTCGATAGGGGTAGGTTTGTAATTTCCCCCAAACATGACGTAACCACCTCTCACCCGGATTCATACATGGTGGGCGCCAAAACACAGTGTGTCCTCGGCCGAAATCGACTCCCTCCCCGATTCATATTCATACACGGTGGGTGCCAAAAACAAACTCTCGTCGGCAAATATTCGGTGTATGCGAGATTACCGTCCTATCCCCGACCGACTAGTGTTGCTGTGATGTAGTAGAAATTTGAAACGGGGGCTAAGTTTGTAAATTTCCTCGGATTTGAGACAAACGCGCCCTGAATACATGGTTCCCCCCCCTTCCTCTCTACCTCCCTTTTCCCCATTCGTACTCCGTGGGCGCCAAAACACCCTCTCCACCCCACCCTCCTCCGTCCGCCGCCGTCCGCCACCTCATCCACCACCGTCCTCCTCCACCATGCTGGAGCTGATACCCCGACGCCACCGTCCATTACAAGAGATCGACCTCTCTCATCCACGGCTTCGGACCGGGCTCCTTGCATCCCGTCCTCTCGCTTCATCCCCGCTGTCGTCCACCTTGTCGGCGCCGCTCCTACGACCGTCTCGTCCACTGCGCCCCGCCGCCACCGTCTAGCCTCCTAGATCTGCTTCCACGCCGCCGACAGCCATGGCTACCGCAGCACCGTCAAATTCTCATCAGATGCCTACATGGCGCCGCACCAGAGGCGGTACTCTTTCGTATCTGCTCAACTTATTTATTGCAGCAAGAAAATAGATCGCCACTGCTTTACTCTGATTTCTTGTCTTGGTTGCGAAGTTGCCTTTGTCCGGTTTGCACCTTCAGATCCGCCATGGCACGCTCAACACCATACTCGCAATGCTTATGGTTTTCCCCTTTTATATTCCACACTAGTTAAATCGCAGTAGACTAAATTTCAAAATTGGGTCAGTCAATTTTTCAAAGCTTGCCAAAGTTCCGCGGTGCGATTGAAGGGGCTCGGGTGGTTGTGGGGCCTCACCGAACGAAGAAAACTTGACGCGGGTGGGGGTTGGGGTGGGGCTGGGGGTGGCGGAGGAACACATGCGGTGGGGGCCGGTGGTCCGGCCGGCGGCCCGTGCGGTGTTCTGTATGGGAAGAATCAGAGACCAGGAAGAAGAAGGGTTAGGAGACGTAGGATCTTCATCCAACCGCCTGAAATGGTCGAGAGACAGCTAGGAGTTGCATTCTTAATGCGCTCTGGTTCATCATGTGTGGGCACTGCGCAACCAACATTTTATTATCCAAAATCTGCTTGCTCTTCTTTACCATGTTCCTCTTCCGTTCTTCTTTAATATGTACTCTCTCCGTTCCTAAATACAAGTCTTTGTGTAGATTCCACCATGGACTACATATGGAGCAAAATGAGTGAATCTACACTCTAAAATGTACCTGGATACATATGTATGTGATCCATAGTGGAAATCTCTACCAAGACTTATATTTTGGAATGGAGGGAGTATGGTAGTAGTACAATATGTTCCTTGTACTGAAGATGAGTAGGGACATTTTCAGTGTAGAGGTCTATACGGTCGGTTGTGATGGACACTTTGAGCCTCTTTGATTCGTAGGATCTTGTAAACATAGGAATAGGATTTGTAGTGGCCTGCCCACTTGAATCCTATAAGAATAGCAAGGAAATGCGGGGAGCTGTGCCGCCTTTGAGAGTTACATTGATATTAACAGTACCGCACCTTCACTTGAAGAGAGCTAGTATCCGAAGCCTTTCTAGCCGTACCGGAAATACTAGCACATATATTCCAGCAAGTTCCACTTTGCTGATTTTACTCTAATGCTTAAGGTTTTCCCGTTATATCTACACTATGATCTGTGTAGCTGCTTTGTGTCGCACTAGCAGCAATCCACTCTTGAAGCTAAACACTTCAGTGACTTACAAAATTGGCATCAAGGCATTGAGTGCCATTCTGGATGCAATGAAACTCATACGCTCCCCACCTGTTGATTCTTGTTCAGAATATCATCCTAATGACTATTCTAACCTCGAGGAGTCAAAGGCAGATGGCCTGTCCTATTCACCCATCAAGGTGCATGTTCTAATTTGGCAATGTTTTATTGATTGCGGGTATCTTGCATATGTTGTCTTGCATTTCTTCTACTTTGTTGCACCGCCATCTGCTTAGTTTACTCATCATATATGTGGAGATGCCATGCCCATCCATTATCAATACATATTCCATCTGTCATCATACCATGTTTTTTCACTCAAATGCTGTTCTTGTGCATCAGACATCAAAAAGGAAGAGCGTGATTGCCGAACCTGAAGGAGCACCAGCAAAGTCCTTGAAAAACGTGGTGGTGCCGGAGAAATTAGACATCACCCCACTTATATTGGCTGTACAACCAGTGACACAAAACGTAGGACCGACTCCAGCAGACTGTACCCATACTTCACTGGCCACACCACTAGCCCCACACACAGGACCTGCACTCCAGCAAAAGGTATACCGATTTCATTTGCCATAGCACCAGCTGTACCACAGAAAAATCACACTCCAGCAAAAAGTACAGCAAGTCCACCGGCCGAAGACCTATCCCAACTACAGAGACGGCCAATTCATGTAGATTGGAACCCCATTCCATTTATTCCCAGTTTAAAAGACGATGCTTTCAATGTTGTTAGGGACTACGTGCATATGTTCCCATCATGGGAAGATTATTGTGAAGACAAACACCATTTTCACATCTTCCTGTCTAACTTATGTGTAAGTACTATTATTCATGGCTATTAGTTTCCTGTTTTTTGCTGATTGAACACATCAATGATTTACATTTTGTTGTAACTAGGCGAGGGTCAATCGGGATAGTCATGATGAGCAAAGCTTGCTTGTGCTTTTCAAGAAAGCATTGCAGCAGTATCGGTGTTACCTGAGGAAATCACACTTTGATGGCAAGTCTATAAATGAATTCCTAGTGAAGTCTCCTGTGCTAAATTTAGAACACATTGAATGGAAAAACCTTGTTATACACTGGTCTCGTTCCCAGGATGAGGTACTGTCTATAAAATCACATGACAATTTGAACTTCTACTTTTTTGCATGTGCCTTACGGATCTTTTTTGCAGGAAATCTGCTCGAAGAAGAATTCCGGTTTGACAAGAACGACAAGATATCTCAAATATGCTGCCCGCTGCTTTGCTCTTGTTAGTACATGTTGTCCTGTATCACTATACTTGCATACATACCTGGTTCATTATGTGACAGCAGTATGCATGATAGCTTGCTTATCAATTGTTCGCTCCAAATTATCTGATCTGTAAGAATGGTTACATTAGTGTAGAATATATCCAATGCCAATGTTTTTTAGCTCTACATTGTTCTTGTAAGTACATGCTGTCCTTTATCAATGTACTTATAATGACAAGTAGTTGTTCATGTACCATCACTCTGCAGCTTATTTTCCTTTGCCCTCCATTTTCTACACATCAATCTATATTTACTCTTACCATAAGGTTGGTACTGAAGAAGTTTAGCTGTGCATTGCTCTTGGTTGTACCTTTTGCCTGTATCGTTGCACTTACATTTATAGCTACTTGGTTATGTAGCATCACTCTTCATCTTATCTTAAATATTCTCCATTTTTCGTATATTATCACATATATATTTATTCTTAACAAAATGTAGAATAAAGGAAATGTTTTTGAAGAAGATTTTGTGGTAAACTTCTTGAATTGCCCCCCATCAGCATGGACAAGGCCTTTATAGAGCCTGTCTTCACCAATAATGTAAGTTTGTCCATCTCAAGCCTTCAAACTTTGTTGTATATATTTGGTTAGGCATGACTACAACAGCTGTTTATTTTTGGTGTTTGCATCAAATTGCTTGTTTAAAGTTTATTATATGTAGTTCATAAACAAAAGTTCGTCCTTTCTCAATTTAAGTTTTCAGTTGTACAACCAAGTTCCTTCTTCATACCATGTAAATTAAACTATACAGAGCAAGTGATCTTCTTTTGCACTGCATGTATGTTTCTGTTCTTCATCTGTAATCTAGTGGTCTGGTGAACCTACCGACTACAACACAATGTCATATTCTGCAATGTCTTAACTATGAAAAATGTCATATCATTCTACTATTATTTAAACCGTCTCTTGATTTGCCAATCTGAAATGGTATAAATTGACAGCACACTAACCATTGATACTTATGAGTTCTTGATCTGTAATCCAGTGGTGTCGTGAAGCTGCCAACTCCTTCACAATGTCATTTCCTGCCATGTCTTGACTTGAACAATACCATATTGTGTTAGTGCAAATTTAAACTGTGTCACTTTATTCGTCAGCAAGAAATGTGGTGAATTGTCAGCACTGATACTTTTATGTGCAATACCTGTCATCTGTCTGCTTGTTTATCTTTCAAAGTGAGGAAGATATAAGTGTTGAACAAGCGCAGTCTCATCATCTTGCTCAGCTGCTTGCGCTGCAGCTCCCCAGCAGGGCTAACCTTTCTTGAACTCTATTGAAGTGCTATCGGTTTTGTATATTATTTTGTCGGCGTGTTTATTTGCATTGGTGGCGATCTTTGATGCCTAGTGTATGTAATCTGATGTCTGCTTGTGCTTTATTATCATAGTGGTGAACTTTGATGCCCAGTGGATGTAATATGCCATAATTTCTTTATTGTATAGTATAGGTTTTTTCTTATTCATGATGTTGCAGTTATTTTACTGTATATATATATATCATGTCTTCGCAGTAAACCGGCCAAACCGTAAAATTACGGTACATAATCGGGCCGTCATGCAATCACGATGTAGGTTGGGCCTGAAACGTGCCGATCAGCTCATGGGCCGGGAGCAACCCAAAATGAACCCCGGCCCATGATTGTGCGGATCAAATCACGGGCTTTTAACAGGCCGAAAAATTGTCTCGGTCCTTGTTTGGCCCAATCAGATATCGGCTACGAGCAGGCCGGATGCAAACCGGGCCGTAGTTAGGCCCAACTATATGACGGGCTTTTAACAGGCTGAAATTAATATAGGGCCGAAATGTTAAATGGGCCCTTAACAGGCCAAAACTAATATCAGGCCGAATTACTAAGTGGGCCTTTAGCAAGTGGGCCCAAAAGCATAGTGTCCAGTTGACGGGCCGAATCTGATATGGGCCATAATTAGGCCCAAAACCTCTTAAAGGGTCAGACCTGATCTGGGCCGTAATTTGGCCCAGAACATGGTAGGCTTTTAATGGGTTGGATCTCATATGGTCCACTATTAGGCCCGGAGCGTGGCAGGCCATTAATAGACCATATCAAATATGGGCCGACATTTGGCCCAAAACATGGCAGCCAGTTAACGGGCCGGCCTACTAGGGTCCTCAAAATCTTGTGGGCCTATAGCTGGGCCGGCCCATTAATGTCGGCGAAATCTCGTGGGCCTTTAGCTGGGCCGGCCCATTATGATCCGCAAGAATTTTGTGGGCCTTTACCTGGGCCGGCCTATTATGGCACACAAAAATCTTGTGGGCCTGTACCAGGGCCGTCCCATTATGGCCCGCGAAATCTTGTGGGCCTTTAGCTGGGCCAGCCCATTATGGTCCGCAAAATCTCGTGGGCCTTTAGCCGGGCCGGCCCATTATGGTCCGCAAAATCTTGTCGGCCTTTAGTTGGGCCGGCCCATTTAAACTTGTTGGGCCATGCCATGTGTCGACGTATCATAGGCGCCTTCTGTCCAGTGAGTGGATGGCATCTGTCCCGACAATGAGCCAACACGTGTTTCCTCTAGCCAATGATGATTTTACACGTGGAAAATCCCCATTGGTCGGGGCTGTTAACGGGTTATCGGATCCAAAACCCGACTCGATAGCTTAACGGTGTTCCATTACGGTGGATACCACGTGTCGGTCACCCTTGACAAAAGCACTTCTGTGACGCGCGATTTATCATCATGGAAGTGGACACTTCCGTGATGATAATTTTGGTAATGTCATGGAACACTTCTACGACAGCACAGGTATGACTATCTTGATTCTGTCATAAATTTGTCATGGATGTACATGCATGACAAAAAAAGCGATCTACTGTGACAAACACGTATCATCACGGAAGTGTATTCTTTTTGTAGTGTACCTCTCCGTCATACGGAGTGACGAATCCCAGTCTCGATTCGTGCCAACCCAACAGACACTTTCGGAGATACCTATAGTGCACCTTTATAGACACCTAGTTACGTTGTGACGTTTGATACACCCAAAGCACTCTTACGGTATCCGGGAGTTGCACAATCTCATGGTCTAAGGAAATGATACTTGACATTAGAAAAGCACTAGTAAACGAACTACACGATCTTGTCCTATGCTTAGGATTAGGTCTTGTCCATCACATGATTCTCCTAATGATGTGATCCTGTTATGAACGACATCCAATGTCCATGGTCAGGAAACCATAACTGTCTATTGATCAAAGAGCTAGTCAACTGGAGGCTTACTAGGGACATGTTGTGATCTATGTATTCACACATGTATTACGGTTTCCGGTTAATACAATTATAGCATGAACAATAGAAAATTATCATAAACAAGGAAATGTAATAATAACCATTTTATTATTGTCTCTAGGGCATATTTCCAACATCAATACGATACCCCATTGTCATCACGAGTATTCAATTGCAAGACATATATCAAGTGTTATCAAATCCGTAAAAGTATTCAATCCGATAACGACGAAATCTCAAAGGGAAAACTCAATTCATCACAACAAGATAGATAGGGGAAAACACCATATGATCTGACTATATTAACAAAGCCCGCGATACATCAAGATCGTGACATCTCAAGAAGACGAGAGAGAGAGAGAGATTAAACACATAGCTATTGGTACAAACCCTCAGCCCCGAGGGTGGACTACTCCCTCCTCATTGTGGTGGCCGTCGGGATGATGAAGATGGCCATCGGTGATAATTTCCCCCTTCGGCAGAGTGCTGGAATGGGGTCTAGATTGGTTTTTGGTGGCTAAAGAGCCTTGCGGAGGTAGAACTTCTGATCTAGGTTAACCCCGAGGGTTTTTGGAATATTTGGGAATTTATAGGGTAAAGAGGGGGTGCGGGAGGCAAGCGAGGTGGGCATAACCCACCTGGGCGCGCCTAGCCCCAGGGATGCCCTGGTGGGTTGTGCCCCCCTCGGGGCACCCCCAGGTGCTCCTCTGGCCCATCTTGGGTGTTCTGGTCCATAAAAAATCTCCAAAAAGTTTCCCGGTGTTTGGACTCCATTTGATTTGATCTGCGATGTAAAAAACAAGCAAAAAATAGCAATGGTCACTGGGCACTGGGTCAATAGGTTAGTCCCAAAAAATGATATAAAGTTGCTATAAAATGGTTGTAAAACATCCAATAATGATAATATAACAGCATGAATAGTTCATAAATTATAGATACGTTGGAGATGCATCAGCATCCCCAAGCTTAATTCCTACTCGTCCTCGAGTAGGTAAATGATAAAAGAAATAATTTATGAAGTGTCAATGCTAGCAAAGTGCATAAGTTTGATCAATGATAATTTCAATCACTTTTCCTAGCATCATAATAGAAATTCTTTCTTATAAAACTTCTCATGTTATAGTAGCAACCAATTCACACATTAAGGTTCAAACAATGAATTCTCTTGAAACTCAACAACCTATGTTCTCAGTCACCAAGCAATTGTAATTCAACTTATTCAACAGAGTCTAAGTAAGAGCTCCACATATCAACCATCATATAGTCTTCTATGATTGCTAACACTCACCATATACACATGAGCAAAACATTTCAACCGGACACATAGAAAGATAGGGGCTTATAATTTCGCCTCCAAACGTATTCACCTCAAGGGTGATGTCAACAATAATAAGTCATGCTACCCATATCCAACTGGATGTATGTGCCTAGATCTTTCCTCACCACATGATGCTTGCCAAAAGAGAAAAATAAAAAGGAATAGAGGGAATAACTTTGACTCTTTGCATAAAAGTAAATACACAAAAGTAAAAGATAGGCCCTTCACAGAGGGAAGCAGAGGTTGTCATGTGCTTATTTGTTTGTATGCTCACCCCCTTAGTGCAAAAGAACGTCACGTTGTATTTCCCCTTGTGATGGCAACCTTTATTATGCAGTCTGTCGCTTTTATTCTTCACCATCACAAGTTCATACAATGCTCAATTTTCTCTTACACTAAATGATATCACACTTTTAGAAACAATTTTTATTGCCTTATTGCACCGATCACAACTTACTTGAAGGATCTTATTCAATCCTTAGGTAGGTATGGTGGACTCTTGAAAATAAGATCTGGGTTTAAGGGTTTTTGGATACACAAGTAGTATCTCTACTTGGTGCGGAATTTTTGGCTAACAAAGATGGGGGGCAAGCACCACATGTTGAAGGATCTATGACAATATAACTTCTATGTGAATATGAACAAATATAAACCATTACGTTGTCTTCCTTGTCCAACGTCAAAAATTTTGGCATATAATATTTTGATGGAGGCTCACAATCACAAAAGATTTCCATGATAGTGTATTTGCATGTGAAAGTTCTCTTCCTTATACTAATTATTCATGAATTGCTTGTATGACCAATATTGTGATTGTCAAGCCTCAAAAGATTTCACTTTCTAAACCCAATGTGAAGCTACCACTAGGCATGATATGAGTTCAACTTCATGACATTCAATTTATTCGACAATTTACTCATAGGATATAAGTGAAGCACAAGAGTAAATGACAAGCTACTCCAAAAAGATAAAAGTGAATATCATGAGCATAATATTTCTTTATCTCAAATTAATTTAAGTGAAGAAAGAGAGAATTTATTAAAAAATACTGAAGCACACCATGCTCAAAAAGATATAAGTGAAGCAATAGAGCAATTCCATAGAAAAGAGTTTCGTTGACGGGATGTGAATGCCGCTTACCTAGCCTTATTTGAGGACTCTATTTTATTTAAAAACTTTCAGATATAATTATTTTATTAAAACAGCAAGAAAAATGAAAATAAAATGAAATTCCAAGAATAGCACACATCATGTGAAGAAGCAAAAATTTAGGCTCAACCGATGCTAACCGATAATTGTTGAAGAAAAGAGGTGGGATGCCTACCGGGGCATCCCCAAGCTTAGATTCTTGAGACTTCTTGAAATATTATCTTGGGATGCCTTGTGAATCCCCAAGCTTGAGCTTTTGTGTCTCCTTAATTCTAATCATATCACGGTTTTCCTAAATCTCAAAAGCTTCATCCACAGAAAACTCAACAAGGACTCATGAGATAAGTTAGTATAAACCAATGCAAAAACCTTATCATTCTCTACTGTAGCAAATCGCTAAAATTATTATTAAAAACTGCACACTAAATGACTATTCATATTTAATACTCCTATCCTTAAATAGAATCATTAAACAAGCAAACATATGCAAACAATGCAAACATAACAGCAATCTGCCAAAATAGTACAGTCTGTAAAGAATGCAAGAGTAGCAATCTGCCAAAACAGTATAGTACAGTCCCTAACTCCAAAAGTGATGAAAATTTACCACACTGTAGAAAATTTATCAGAGCTTATTTTTTAAAAAGTTTCAACATTTTATCACATTCTGACTTTTCTAGGGAATTTTTGCAACAACGGTAAACTTTCTATTTTTTAAACAGCAACATGTATACTTGCAAAATAAGCATGGAAAAGGCTATCATTGCCACTTTTATTGAAATAAAAGATGCAAAACATTATTCCAAATAACATAAAGCAAATCCTCACAAAATAAAATGATGCTCCAAGTAAAACTCATATCATGTGACGAATGAATACAAAGCTCCAAGTGAGGTTACCGACAATGTTGAAGACGAAAGAGGGGATGCCTTCCGGAACATACCCAAGCTTAGTTGATTAGATATTCCTTGAATATTACCTTGGGGTGCCTTGGGCATCCCCAAGCTTAGGGTCTTGTCACTCTTTATTCTCCTCATATCGGCATCTCAACCAAAACTTGAAAACTTCAATCACACAAAACTTAACGAAACTTTGTGAGATAGGTTAGTATGATAAAGAGCAAACCATTTCACTTTTGGTATTGCCAAAGACAAGATTCATAATTGTTCTCACACAATGCATACTGTAGAATATCATTTCCACAATTTATATTGAGCAATATAAGCCATGGAAACTAGAAAACAAACAAACTATGCATTGAAAACAGAATCTGTCAAAAACAGAATAGTTTGTAGTAATCTGTACTCCAACCATACTTTTGTTACTCCAAACATTATAAAAAATAGGAAAACCTGGGAAATTTGTCTATTAATCTTCTTTAAAATGAATCAGCATTTTATAGTAATTCTGTTAAAAATGAGAATTGTTTTCCTGAGCGCAAAAGTTTCTGTTTTTCAGCAAGATCAAATCAACTATCACCGTAAGCCATCCCAAAGGTCTTACTTGGCACTTTATTGAAACAAAAACAATAAAGCATGATTACTACAATAGCCTAATCATGTGAACACACAAAAACAGTAGGTAAAAGTGTTGGGTTGTCTCCCAACAAGCGCTTTTCTTTAATGCCTTTTAGCTAGGCATGATGATTTCAATGATGCTCACATAAAAGATAAGAATTGAAACACAAAGAGAGCATCATAAAAGCACATGAAAAGCACATTTAAGTCTAACCCACTTCCTATGCATAGGGATTTTTTGAGCAAAAAAATTATGGGAACAAGAATAAACTTAGCCTAGGAAGACAAAACAAGCAAAACTTCAAGATTTTCAACACATAGAGAGGGAACTTGATATTATTTCAATACCTTCAAGCATATGTTACTCTCTCATAATAATTTTAGTAGCATCATGAATGAATTCAACATATAGCTATCACATAAAGCATTCTTTTCATGATTCACAAGCATAGAAATTTTATCACTCTCCACATAACCAAATTCATTCTCATCAATAATTGTGGGAGCAAACTCAACAAAATAACTCTCATGTGATTGGAAATTAAAATCATGATGACAAGTTTAATGTTTATAATTATTCAATATAGCATACATGTCATCACCATAATCATCATATATAGCAACTTTGTTCTCATAGTCAATTGAAGCCTCATCCAAAATGGTGGATTCGTCACTAAATAAAGGCATGACCTCTCCAAGTCCACTTTCATCTTTATAATCATCATAAATAGGAGGCATGCAATCATTATAACAAATTTGCACATCAAATCTTGGGGGACTAAAAGTGTCATCTTCATCAAACATAGCATCCCCAATCTTATGGCTTTGCGTATCATTAGCATCATGGATATTCAAAGAATTCACACTAACAACATTGCAATCATGCTCATCATTTATAGTAAACATTCTATTGAATTCTTCTTCTATCAATTGAGCAAAATTTTCCTTTCCATCATTTTCACGAAATACATTATAAAGATGAATAATATGATGTAACATCAATTCCATTTTTTGTACTTTTATTTTTATAAACCAAACTAGTGATAAAACAAGAAACTAAAAGATTCGATTGCAAGATCTAAAGATATACCTTCATGCACTCACCTCCCCTGCAACAGCGCCAGAAAAGAGCTTCGTTGACCGGGTGTGAGTGCCGCTTACCTAACCTATCTGGCAACGGCACCAGACAAGAGCTTGATGTATACTACACAACTTTATTCTTGTAGATACACGTTGGGCCTCCAAGTGCAGAGTTTTGTAGGACAGTAGAAATTTTCCCTCAAGTGGATGACCTAAGGTTTATCAATCCATGGGAGGCGTAGGATGAAGATGGTCTCTCTCAAGCAACCCTGCAATCAAATACAAGAAATCTCTTGTGTCCCCAACACACCCAATACAATGGCAATTTGTATAGGTGCACTAGTTCGGCGAAGAGATGGTGATAAAAGTGTAATATTGATGGTAGAATTATATTTTTATAATCTGAATAAATAAAAACTCCAAGCTAGCAAAGAGTAAACGGGCACAAAAACGGTATTGCAATGCTTGAAAATGAGGCCTAGGGTCCGTACTTTCGCTAGTGCAATCTCTCAATAATGCTAATATAATTGGATTATATAACTGTCTCTCAGCGTGCAACGAATAATCACTACAAAGTTCCTATCTAGTGGAGAACATAAGACGGAATTTTTTGTAGGGTACGAAACCACCTCAAAGGTATTCTTTATGATCAATCTATCCGAGAGTTCGTACTAAAATAACATGAAGCTATTCTTTCCGATCGATCTAACCAAGAGTTCATACTAAAATAACACCAAAGCAAATTCAGATTCATAATACTCAATCGAACACAAAGAACTTCAAGGAGTGCCCCAAGATTTCTACCGGAGAAACAAAGACAAGAACGTGCATCAACCCCTATGCATAGATTACCCCAATGTCACCTCGGGAATCCGCGAGTTGAGTGCCAAAACATATATCAAGTGAATCAATACGATATCCCATTGTCACCACGAGTATTCAATTGCAAGACATATATCAAGTGTTCTCAAATCCATAAAAGTATTCAATCCGATAACAATGAAATCTCAACGGGAAGACTCAATTCATCACAACAAGATAGAGAGGGGAAAACACCATATGATCCGACTATATTAACAAAGCCCATGATACATCAAGATCGTGACATATCAAGAACACGAGAGAGAGAGAGACAGAGATTAAACACATAGCTACTGGTACAAACCCTCAGCCCCGAGGGTGGACTACTCCCTCCTCATCGTGGTGGCCACCGAGATGATGAAGATGGCCACCGGTGATGATTTGCCCCTCCGACAGAGTTCCAGAACGGGGTCTAGATTGGTTTTCGGTGGCTACAGAGCCTTGCGGCGGCAAAACTTCTGGTCTAGGTTAACCCCGAGGGTTTTGGAATATTTGGGAATTTATAGGGTAAAGAGGGGGTGCGGGAGGCCACTGAGGTGGGCACCACCCCCATGTGCCGTTCCCGTTATACTTGTGCCTAAGCCCGATGGAAGTTTCCTCTTGTGTTCCGATTGTAGACCTACAAATGCTATTACCGTTCGCTATAGGCATCCCATTCCTCGCTTAGATGATATGCTTGATGAGCTTAGCGGAGCCAACTTTTTCTCCAAAATTGATCTTAAAAGTGGCTATTATCAAATCCGCATACAAGAGGGTGATAAATGGAAAACCACTTTCAAAACCAAATTTGGCTTATATGAGTGGTTAGTGATGCCTATGGGTTTGTCGGAAGCCCCCGGTACTTTTGTGCGTCTTATGCATCATGTGCTTAGACCTTACATTGGAATCTTTGTTGTGGTTTACTTTGATGATATTCTTGTGTTTAGCAAAACCATGAGAGAGCATATTAATCATGTGGGTGTGCCTGGACCCCCAGGCGCGCCCTAGTGGGTTGTGCCCCCCTCGGGGCACCCCCTAGGTGCTTCTCTGGCCCATCTTGTGTGTTCTGGTCCATAAAAAATCTCCAAACAGTTTCACGGTGTTTGGACTCCGTTTGATATTGATTTTGTGCAATGTAAAAAACAAGCAAAAAACAGCAACTAGCACTGGGCACTGGGTCAATAGGTTAGTCCCAAAAATGATATAAATTTGCTATAAAATGATTGTAAAACATCCAAGAATGATAATATAACAACATGAATTATTCATAAATTATAGATATGTTGGAGATGTTTCACCAACCATGCTTCTACTACTATTGCTACCGCTTAGCGATAAAGTAAAGCATTATGTAGCGCTTAATGATTGACACGCAGGTCATACAATAAATAAAGACAACCCTATGGTTCCTTCCGGTTGCCGTATGCATCGACATGCAAGTCGATATAAACTATTACAAACATGATCATCTCATACATCAAATATATTTCCTCATGTCTTTGGCCATATCATATCATGACATACCCTACAAAAACAAGTTAGACGTCCTCTAATTGTTGTTGCATGTTTTACGTGGATGCTATGGGTATCTACAAGAATGATTCTTACCTACGCAAAGCCACAACGGTGATATGCAAGTTGTTATTTAACCTTCTACAAGGATCACCTTTGTCGAATCCGATTCAACTAAGGTGGGAGAGACAGATACCTGCCATCCATCTTTATGCAACAAAGTCACATGTCTGTCGATGGAACCGGTCTCTTGTACGTGGACATGTTAGGTTGGTCCAGGCCGCTTCATCCCACAATACCGCCGAATCAAGAAAAGACCAAGGAAGGAAGAAATCTGAATATCAACGCCCACAAACTCCTTTGTGTTCTACTCGTGATGTCATCTATGCATAGACCTAGCTCATGATGCCACTGTTGGCGAACGTTGCATGGGAAACAAAAAATTTCCTATGAACACCCAAGATCCAATCTAGGAGATGAACATCTACGAGAGGAGAGATTTCATCTACACACCCTTGTAGATAGCTAATCGGAAGTGTTAAGAAACACGGTTGATGTAGTCGAACATCTTCGCGATCCAATCACGATCCATCCCGCGAACTCCCGATCTAGTGCTGAACAGACGTCACCTCCGCGTTCAACACACGTACAGCTTGATGATGCCTTCACCTCCTCGATCCAACGAGCGATGGTGAAGTAATAGCTCAAGTCCTCCGGCAACACGACGACGTGGTGGCAGTGGTGGTGGTGGTCGAATCTCAGCAGAGCTTCGCTAAGCACTACGGAGAGGAAGAGGGCTACAAGGGAGAGGAAGGGCAGCGTCGTGGTATGGAGATGTACTCATGGGTGCGGCTTCCCTCTCTCTACCTCTTCATATATAGGGGGAAGGGGGAGAGGGGGCACCCCTAGGGTATCCCATCTAGGGTCGACGGCCACAAGAGGGAAACCCTAGATGGGTTCTCCCCCCTAGGAGACTTGGCCCCCAAGCCAGATGGAGGCAAACCCTAGGGAGGCGCCCCACCTCTTCTGGCAACATGGGAAAGGGTGAGGGGGCGCACAACCCCTTAGTGGGCTTGTTTGCCCCCTCCCTTTGGCCCATGAGGCCCCCAACACTTCCCGGGGGGCCCGAAACCCCTTTCGGTCATGTTGGTCATCACCCGGTACCCTCAGAACAATTCCGGACTCCAATACCCTTCGTCCAGTATATCAATCTTCACCTCTGAACCATTCCAGAGTTCCTCGTCACGTCCGGGATCTCATCCGGGACTCCAAACAACCTTTGATAACCACCATAATGACTCAACTATACTTATATCGTCACCAAACGTTAAGTGTGTAGACCCTGCGGGTTCGAGAACTATGCAGACATGACCAAGACACCTCTACGGTCAATAACCAATAGCGGGATCTGGATGCCCATATTGGTTCCCACATATTCTATGAAGATCTTATCGGTCGAACCTCAATGTCAAGGATCCAGCTAATCCCGTATGTAGTTCCCTTTGTCCATCGGTATGTTACTTGCCCGAGATTCGATCATCGGTATCTCCATACCTAGTTCAATCTCGTTACCGGAAAGTCTCTTTACTCGTTCTGTAATACAAGATCCTGTGGCTAACCCATTACACACATTGCTTGCAAGCTTATTGTGATGTTGTATTATTGAGTGGGCCCTGAGTACCTCTTTATCATACGGAGTGACAAATCCCAGTCTTGATCCATGCCAACCCAACAGGCACCCTCGGAGATACTTGTAGAGCACCTTTATAGTCACCCATTTACGTTGTGATGTTTGGTACACACAAGGTATTCCTCCGGTGTCAGTGAGTTGCATGATCTCATGGTCATAGGAACATATATACTTGACATGCCGAAAACAATAGAAATAAACTTGATACGATCATATGCTACGTTTATAGTTTGGGTCTTGTCCATCACATCATTCTCCTAATGATGTGACCTCGTTATCAAATGACAACTCATGTCCATGGCTAGGAAACCATAGCCATCTTTCATCAACAAGCTAGTCCGGTAGAGGCTGACTAGGGACATCTTGTTGTCTATGTATCCACACATGTACTTGAGTTTCCGATCACTAAAGTTATAGCGTGGATAATAAACGATTATCATGAACAAGTAAATATGATAATAACCAATTTATTATTGCCTCTGGGGAATATTTCCAACAACGGCGCTGTATGAACTATGGTTTGGCAAGAAACCTAAGTTGTCGTTTCTTAAAGTTTGGGGTTACGACACTTATGTCAAGAGGCTTTAGTCTGATAAGCTCGAACCCAAATCGAAGAAGTGTGTCTTCATAGGGTACCCTAAGGAAACAATTGGGTACACCTTCTACCATAGATCCGAAGGCAAGATTTTTGTTGCCAAGAATGGAACATTTCTAGAGAAGGAGTTTCTCTTGAAAGAACTGAGTGGGAGGAAAGTAGAACTTGATGATGTAATTGTACCTTCTCTCGAATTGTAAAGTAGCACATCAGAGAAATCCGTTCCCGTGATGCCTACACCAACTAGAGAGGAAGCTAATGATGATGATCATGAAACTTCAGATCAAGTTACTACTGGACCTCGTAGGTCGAACAGAGCATGTTCTGCAGCAAAGTGGTATGGTAATCCTGTCCTAGAAGTCATGTTACTAGACCATGGCGAACCTACAAACTACGAAGAAGCTATGATGAGCCCATATTCCGATATATGGCTTGAGGCCATGAAATCTGAGATAGGATCCATGTATGAGAACAAAGTGTGGACTTTGGTGGACTTGCCCAATGATCGACAAGCCATTGAGAATAAATGAATCTTCAATAAGAAGACAAACGCCGATGGTATAATGTCACCATCTACAAAGCTTGAGTTGTCACTAAAGGTTTTCGACAAGTTCAAGGGGTTAACTACGATGATACCTTCTCACCCGTAGCGATGCTTAAGTCAGTCCGAATCATGTTAGCAATTGCCACATTTTATAATTATGAAATTTGGCAAATGGACGTCAAAACTGCATTCCTTAATGGATTTCTTAAAGAAGAGTTGTATATGATGCAACCAGAAGGTTTTGTCGACCCTAAAGGTGCTAACAAAGTGTGCAAGCTCCAACAATCCATCTATGGACTGGTGCAAGCATCTCGGAGTTGGAATATATGCTTTGATGAGGTGATCAAAGCATATGGTTTTATACAGACTTTTGGTGAAGCCTGTATTTACAAGGAAGTGAGTGGGAGCTCTGTAGCATTTCTAATATTATATGTGGATGACATATTGTTGATTGGAAATGATATAGAATTTCTGGGCATAAAAGGATAATTGAATAAGAATTTTTCAATGAAAGACCTTGGTTAAGCTGCTTATATATTGGGCATCAAGATCTATAGGGATAGATCAAGATGCTTGATAGGACTTCCACAAAGTACATACCTTGATAAAGTTTTGAAGAAGTTCAAAATGGATCAGTAAAAGAAAGGGTTCTTGCCCGTGTTACAAGGTGTGAAGTTGAGTCAGACTCAAAGCCCGACCACTGTAGAAGATAGAGAGAAAATGAAAGTCATTCCCTATGCCTCAGCCATAGGTTCTATCATGTATGCTATGTTGTGTACCAGACCTCATGTGTGCCTTGCCATAAGTCTGGCAGGGAGGTACCAAAGTAATCCAGGAGTGGATCACTGGATAACGGTCAAGAACATCCTAAAGTACCTGAAAAGGACCAAGGATATGTTTGTCATTTATGGAGGTGACGAAGAGCTCGTCGTAAATGGTTACGTCGATGCTAGCTTCGACACTGATCTGGATGACTCTAAGTCACAAACCGGATACGTGTTTCTATTGAATGGTGGAGCTGTCAGTTGGTGCAGTGATGACCCACAAGTATAGGGGATCTATCATACTCCTTTCGATAAGTAAGAGTGTCAAACCCAACAAGGAGCGGAAGGAAATGACAAGCGGTTTTCAGTATGGTATTCTTTGCAAGCACTGAAATTATCGGTAACAGATAGTTTTGTGATAAGGTAATTCGTAACGGGTAATAAGTAACAAAACTAAACAAGGTGCAGCAAGGTGGCCCAATCCTTTTTGTAGCAAAGGACAAGCCTGGACAAACTCTTATATAAAGGAAAGCGCTCCCGAGGACACATGGGAATTATCGTCAAGCTAGTTTTCATCATGCTCATATGATTCACGTTCGTTACTTTGATAATTTGATATGTGGGTGGACCGGTGCTTGGGTACTGCACTTCCTTGGGCAAGCATCCCACTTATGATTAACCTCCCTCACAAGCATCCGCAACTATGAACGAAGAATTAAGGTAAACCTAACCATAGCATGAAACATATGGATCCAAATCAGCCCCTTAGGAAGCAATGCATAAACTAGGGTTTAAGCTTCTGTCACTCTAGCAACCCATCATCTACTTATTACTTCCCAATGCCTTCCCCTAGGCCCAAACAATGGTGAAGTGGCATGTAGTCGATGTTCACATAACACCACTAGAGGAAAGACAACATACATCCCATCAAAATATCGAACGAATACCAAATTTACATGACTACTTATAGCAAGACTTCTCCCATGTCCTCGGGAACAAATGTCACTACTCACAAATCATATTAATGTTCATAATCAGAGGGGTATTAATATGCATAAAGGATCTGAACGTATAATCTTCCATCGAATAAACCAACTAGCATCAACTACAAGGAGTAATCAACACTACTAGCAACCCACAGGTACCAATCTAAGGTTTTGAGACAAAGATCGGATACAAGAGATGAACTAGGGTTTGAGAGGAGATGGTGCTGGTGAAGATGTTGATGGAGATTGACCCCCCCTCCCTATGAGAGGATCGATAGTGATGACGATGGTGACGATTTCCCCCTCCCGGAGGGATGTTTCCCCGGCAGAACAGCTCCGCCGGAGCCCTAGATTGGTTCCACAAAGGTTCCTCCTCGAGGCGGCGGCGCTTCGTCTCGAAAGCTTCCTTCTTATTTTTTCCAGGGCAAAAGACACCTTATACCAGAAGATGGGCATCGGGGGCCTGCCAGGTGGCCCGCGAGGCAGGGGGCGCGCCCCCCACCTTCGTGGACGATGGGTGGCCCCCCTCTGGTGCTTCCTTCGCCCAATATTTTTTATATATTCCAAAACTGACTTTCGTGGAGTTTCGGGACTTTTGGAGTTGTGCAGAATAGGTCTCTAATATTTTCTCCATTTCGAGCCCAGAATTTCAGCTGTCGGTATTCTCCCTCTTCATGTAAACCTTGTAAATTAAGAGAGAAAAGACATAAGTATTGTGACATAATGTGTAATAACAGCCCATAATGCAATAAATATCGATATAAAAGCATGATGTAAAATGGACGTATCAACTCTGTTGGGGAACGCACAAAAAATTATACGCACACGCAAGATCATGGTGATGCATAGCAACGAGAGGGGAGAGTATCGTCTACGTACCCTCATAGACCGTAAGCGAAAGCGTTATGAAAACGCGGTTGATATAGTCGTACGTCTTCATGATCGACTGATCTAGTGTGAAGATACGGCACCTCCGCGATCTGCACACATTCGGCTCAATGACATCCCGCGAACTCATGATCCAGTAGAGCTTCGAGGGAGAGCTTCGTCAACACGACGGCGTGATGACGGTGATGATGTTGCTACCGGAACAGGGCTTCGCCTAAGCACCGCTACGATATTACCAAGGTGGATTATGGTGGAGGGGGGCATCGCACACGGCTAAAGATCAACGATCAACTTGTGTGTCCATGGGGTGCCCCCCTCCCCCGTATATAAAGGAGTGGAGGAGGGGGAGGGGGCCGGCCTCTCTACGCGCGCCCCAAGGGAGTCCTACTCCAACCGAGAGTAGGATTCCCCCTTCCCTTTGTTGGTTCTAGGAGAGAAGGAAGGAGGAGGAAAAAGGAAGGAAAGGGGGGCCGGCCCCCTCCCAATTTGGATTGGGCTTGGGGGCGCGCCCCCTCCTTTGCTTCTTTTCCCTCTCTTCCACTAAGGCCCAATAAGGCCCATATACCTCCCGGGGGGTTCCGGTAACCTCCCGGTGCTCCTGTATACTCCCGATTTCACCCGGAACCATTCCGATGTCCAAACATAGGCTTACAATATATCGATCTTTACGTCTCGACCATTTTGAGACTCCTAGTCATGTCTGTGATCTAATCCGGGACTCCGAACTACCTTCGGTACATCCAAAACACATAAACTCATAATACTGATCGTCACCGAACGTTAAGTGTGCGGACCCTACGGGTTCGAGAACTATGTAGACATGACCGAGACATGTCTCCGGTCAATAACCAATAGCGGAACCTGGATGCTCATATTGGTTCCTACATATTCTATGAAGATCTTTATTGGTCAAACCGCATAACGATATACGTTGTTCCCTTTGTCATCGGTATGTTACTTGTCCGAGAATCGATCATCGGTATCTCAATACCTAGTTCAATCTCATTACCGGCAAGTACCTTTACTCGTTCTGTAAGACTACATCCCATAACTAACTCATTAGCTACATTGCTTGCAAGGCTTATAGTGATGTACATTACCAAGAGGGCCTAGAGATACCTCTCCGACAATCGGAGTGACAAATCCTAATCTTGATCCATGACAACTCAACAAACACCATCGGAGACACCTGTAGAGCACCTTTATAATCACCTAGTTACGTTGTGACGTTTGGTAGCACACAAAGTGTTCCTCTGGTATTCGGGAGTTGCATGATCTCATAGTCATAGGAACATGTATATTTATGGAGAAAGCAATAGCAACAAACTAAACGATCATCTTGCTAAGCTAACGGATGGGTCAAGTCAATCACATCATTCTCTAATGATGTGATCCCGTTAATCAAATTATAACTCATGTCTATGGTTAGGAAACATAACCATCATTGATTCAACGAGCTAGTCAAGTAGAGGCAAACTAGTGACACTATGTTTCTCTATGTATTCACACATGTACTAAGTTTCCGGTTAATACAATTCTAGCATGAATAATAAACATTTATCATGATATAAGGAAACATAAATAACAACTTTATTATTGCCTCTAGGGCTTATTTCCTTCAGTCTCCCACTTGCACTGGAGTCAATAATCTAGATTACATTGTAATGATTCTAACACCAATGGAGTCTTGGTGCTGATCATGTTTTGCTCGTGAGAGAGGCTTAGTCAACGGGTCTGCAACATTCAGATCCGTATGTATCTTGCAAATCTCTATGCCTCCCTCCTTGACTTCATCGCGGATGGAATTGAAGCGTCTCTTGATGTTCATGGTTCTCTTGTGAAATCTGGATTCCTTTGCCAAGGCAATTGCACCAGTATTGTCACAAAAAATTTTCATTGGACCCGATGCACTAGGTATGACACCTAGATCGGATATGAACTCCTTCATCCAGACTCCTTCATTTGTTGCTTCCGAAGCAGCTATGTATTCTGCTTCACACGTAGATCTCGCCATGACGCTATGCTTGGAACTGCACCAACTGACAGCTCCACCATTTAATAAAAACACGTATCCGGTTTGTGACTTAGAGTCATCCAGATCAGTGTCAAAGCTTGCATTGACGTAACCATTTACGACGAGCTCTTTGTCACCTCCATATACGAGAAACATATCCTTAGTCCTTTTCAGGTATTTCAGGATGTTCTTGACCGCTGTCCAGTGATCCACTCCTGGATTACGTTGGTACCTGTCGTGGTTTTGTCACGGCAGATGTCCTAGAGAAAGGACTTAGTCGTGGACCATCACGACGGGTTAGCTTGAAGGGGTTAAAGCGGACACAGGGACGCAAGAGAGTTTATACTAGTTCGGCCCCTTCAATGAAGGTAAAAGCCTACATCTAGTTGTGATGGGATTGATGGGGTTTCGATGACTAGGGAGCAAACGAGCTTCGCCTATGTCTCGGGTTGTTGTCTGTTCTCTGAACCGCCGCCGGGTCGTCCCCTTATATACACAGGTGACGCCCTTGTTTCATAGATTCGCAATACCGGCTCATAGATGTGTCCAGTTTGGTCTCTACTTATTCCTAACTCACAATACAAGTTACATACCAACACCGGTTTACGGCTACAGGCCTTGAACCAACTATGTGCCTTGAGCCCTCATCTGCCTTCTTGGGTTTCAACATAGTTAACTACTAAAGAAGTTAACCCGGCCCAGATAGGCCGGTTTACGCCTAGTAGTGATATCCTCAACATTAGGCCCCAGACTGATTTGAACAGGTTCATGTCAATCCTTAGCAAAAATCTTCATCTTCAACACCTTCTTGTAGTTTGTTGAATAGCCGTGATGTCATCTTCTCTGGTCGTTGTAAACCGGCGTGACGTCACCTGTTATAAAGAAACTTATCCATGATACCTTTTTTGTTTAATATGTCTGCGACAATCGAGGCGACAGCTCCGTTTCCAGACCCACGGTTCCTTGATTTTCACGCCTGACACATGCCCCTTGCCTTATAAATAAGACCGAAGGGTCATTTCTTTTTCCCCTTCATGCCCTTCTGCTTCGTCTTCCCCACGTCGTCCAGTCTTCAGAGCTTCGCCGCCGTCGACGACTTCTGCACCAACCTTGGCCGCTGCATCACCCTGATTGTACCAGAGCATCGCGGCGACCTTCTGTTTCTTCCTCGGCTCCGGTGAGTTCTTCACCTTTTCCTCCGTAGATCCGTTCTAGGGTTTCCAAACTCTTCAGTGTTCATCGTATGCTTCGTAATCATATGAGAGATCCTAGATGAACCTGTGCCTTTGCTCTATGTAGCGGTAGTTCTTAGCATCCGCCTTTACTTATATGCCTGAAGACCATAGATCTACCTGTATCTCTGCCCATTGATTCGGTACTGTTCTTTTTTGAACCTTGAATATTTTCCTTCTTTTCTGAACTTGCTTCAGATCCGTCGCTATAGAGAAATCTTGTGAAATCTGTTTCTGTACACTTTATCTATCCGCAATCTCAACTGTTTCAATGCTTAGATCCAGCGGTTTAACTTTGTAGAAAAATTGCCAAACTGGTATATACCATTAGTCCCCTTGTTGAACCGCCAGATGTTGTTGCTTCATAAAACTCCGGTTTAGATAGAGCTGTCTCCGGTTTAACATTGTACATACCAGTGCACTTTAATAAATGCATTCTTGAACCGGAATTACCTATCTTGTAGATTTCATCATGGCCAAGCAAGTATATGAGTGCAACTGGGTTCCTTCTCGCGTCACAGAGACTCAACTGAATAATTTAGTCCTGATCGGCGCTTTAGGCAGCAAAAACACCATCCATTGGAGAGCTCCTGGCAAAGAATGACCTCCCACACCTCAAGAAAGAGAGGTCGTCGTTTTCGTAGATCACTTAGCCCGAGGCTTTAAGCCGCCCGGTTCTAAATTTTACCGGGACGTTTTAGCCGATTTTCAACTCCACCCACAAGACACTGGTCCCAACTCTGTTACAAACATGTGTCACTTCCAAGTGCTCTGTGAGGTGTTTTTTCAAGAGGAGCCCACAGTGGAGTTGTTCAGAGACTATTTCCATCTAAACCGCCATACTGAGTTTTTTGACGGTTCCAATACGGAATTGGGCGGTGTGGCGATTCAGAAAAGGAAAGAGGTCACATACCCTCACGCCAAGCTGCACAGCCACCCCAAAGAGTGGAATCAAACATGGTTCTATTGCAGAGACACCTCCCCTGCTGGTGAAAATCCTTTGCCTGGCTTTCGTCCGGAGCGGCTTAGCAATACACACCCCTTTCCGCAAAGGTTGACTGCCAAGGAGAGAAGCAAATACGCTCCTCAACTGTCCAAGCTCAGAGCCTTCATGGCCAATGGTTTAACAGGAGTTGATCTTGCTCGCTGTTGGATATCATGGAGCATACGGCCCCTTAGCCAGTGCTCCAGTTTGATGTGCGAGTATACTGGCAGTGTTGATGACCCATTGCGACATGCTAACATCCAGCTTACCAACGAAGAAATCATAGAGGCTGTGAATAAAATGTTGAATGAACCGGAACACGTCTGTGCTCGAACCGGCCTGCTTCCCTTCTGTGCCACCAACAAACCGCCAATTGTAAGAGTTTGATTGTTCTTTTTACTGAACCTGTTATTGATATATCTGGTCATTTTAATATCAATGTCTGTTTAAACAGGGTAATGATCCGTTTTGGAGCAAGAAACTGCCCGAGGAGAAGCCAGAAAAACCTGACAAACCGGAGCGACCAACCCGGTAAAAGACTAAATTGTGAAGAAGACAACCCACAGGAAAAGAACCACTGCCTCCTCTGATCCGGCCCCTGATGACGATGTGGATAATCCGAACCTTGAGGTAGAGCTTGACTCACTTGGCTTATTTTTCATGCGTCTTATGGATGATGATATTTGTCAGGATGATGCCGAAGCCAGTCATGCTGATGCTGCAGAGGTAATTATTCTCTCTTCCGATTCAGACCCTTTGCCTTCCCTAAAAATCCGTCGGGCAAACCGAAAGGTTAAATTTTCTCATCCTCTTGCTTACTTGGATCCCAAATTTCTTATGAAGACCCAACAACACGAAGCTCGCCGCACAACCCGGCACAGCGGCCAGGTAGTTACCTCCGCCGGTTTACGAACAGTCCGGTTCGGAAACGCCGTTCAGAGGTCTCTAATTTGCTTGTCAGTGCTTGTCCTAAAGCGGGCTGTTTTCGTCAACCTCTTAATCCATCTGACTCCGATTATCAAGTTACTTCCCACTCATCCTTTGGCGAGTCATCGGCTACTCAGCTGCCACCGCTCAAAACGGTGCTTGGGTAAGCTATACTTATCATAATATTTCTGGTACATCACCTTGGAAGATATGCTGTATTTGACTTTGTTATTCCTTTCAGGGCCAAGCCTAGGCCGAGCAAGAAGGCTCGCCTGGATAAAGCGGCCGAGGAGGATGCCGTCCCTGAACCGGGCAAAACACCAGATCTTGAAGCGGCTATTCCTGAAGATATACCCAATGATCCACCGCAGCGAGATGACGATCTTATTGCTGAAGAGAGGCCTATTGATACCTCAAGTCCTGTCAACCAGCCCACAAGCCCCATTCGGATTGAGAAATCCACCAATCCAACAAAGCCTACTGATAAGCTAATGGCCCCAGTGCAAACCGGCGACGCCAAGGATGATGAAGTTGTTATTACTGGAATTGGCCATACAGAGCCAAGCAATCCTGTCGCTTTGTCTAAACATACTGCCAAGGAAGAATTTGTTGCCTTTGGCAAAGGCAAGTGGAATGTTGATCTGGCGACTTACGCTGCTCTGAACGCCCAAGACATCCATTCTGGCTATTTGAACCGGCTGTATACCAGTCCTGACTATGAAGCCGGTCTGGTTAACATGATGAAAGATAAATATGAGGTAACTTCCATATGCTCTTTCCTGCTTGTATGTTTCAATTCTTGCCGACTGTCTTAGCCCCCAAGGGCCGGATTGTAATCTTCTTTCAAACCGGGACTTACTAATATAAATCTTAACGACTCAAAATTCGCTGATGTAGCCTCCAAGGGCCGGTTCAGCTTAGTGTAGTTAAACCGGGACTTAAGTAATTAATATCACCGGATCAGAACTTATTTGAACAAATAGCCATTAGCCCCCAAGTGCCAAGTTGAATACTAGTATTGAGCTTGGGACTTTGTAAGCAATTGAAAGATGAAGATCGAATATGCATTAGCCCCCAAGTACCAAGTGCATAACTTGTTATGTGGTTGGTACTTCAATTCTTGTACTGTTTTGCTGAATCATATAACTATCTGTATGCAGGCTGAGCTGAAGACCAAAGAAACCCAAATCGCCGATCTCCAAGAAAATCTGAAGTCCCAACAGACTGAAACCTCAAAAGCAAAAGAGGAGTTGACCAGCGCCTTAAGCGTCATGGAACAGCTTAAAAAGGATTTCAAGAAGGAGCGGGCAGATTGGGCTACTGAAAAATCCGCTTTAACCAAACGAGCAGAAGACGCTGAGGCTGCACTAAAACCGGTGGTGGATGAATTGACCGGCATAAAGCGGCACATGCATGCCATGACCACTGCTATCTTTGGTAAGCCGGTTTGATTTCTGAATTGATTCTGCCGTCTTACAAAGCTGCCGGTTTGTTAACCCTTTGTGATATTTCAGGGACACGCATTGGTCATTTGGGGTCAGATGTGTGGAAGAAATTGAAAGCCACCTATACGTTGATCGAACAACTGTACACTGGTGCACAGCGGATCATCTGTACTGCATCCCACAACAAGCCGGCGCCCACTTTGATTTAGGACACTCTGCAGAAACTGTCAGTGCTTCCTGCCCGGGATGAAGAGCTGAAGAAATCTGCTGCTCGAACCAGTGCGATCAATGCCTTAATCCAGGCAAAAGCTTGGGTGCCGGATTTTGATCCTTTTGAAGCGGCTCAGGGCTATCCCAGCTTGAAGGAAGACGGGTCAGAGTTTAGTGAAGTGGATCTGCGAGCAATAAACCGGGAGGTGCGTCCGCTAGCTTGTCAATTGGCTGAAGAAGATGACTTGTCTCATTATCAAGCCCAATATGACAATCAAAACAAGCGAGTAGCTGCACCAATTCATGAAGCGGAAAATCTTATCCCTCCAATCCGTAAGCATACTTATGCTCCCGATATTGAACCATCGTTGATGATCCATGATGAAGCTGTCTTTCGAGCATTAATGGGAATCGACTGGACAACTGTTGATTTCCAGCCGCTGGGTAGAGAAACTGAAGTTGAAGCGGCGCGGGATGACCCACAACCATCAGGCCAGGCTGGTGACCAAGCTTGAACTGGAAGCTGGTTTAAACTGCTTCTCCTTTGAAAAAACAATGATCTTGTTTTGGGCACCGTGTTGCCTTGTAATAGGCTAGCTGATACTCTCGATCTTAATATGCCTTCGTGCATAACCACTGCAACTTGTGCTTCCTTTGGGTGATGAACTTTCCAAAGTATTTTTCTGCAACATAAAAAAATCTTAAAGTGCCACCGCGGTTGTACCGTCAGGCGAAGCATGATGTCTGCATATGTAAAATCAAAATATCTGAAATTTAAGCATATGATCAAATCTTTGAGATACATAATACCTGCCATCGTTGGGCATGAAGTTGGCTTAGCCAATCTTGAAGCGGAGGTTTATAAACCGACACTGTTGGAGGAGATAGCAGCTCCTGTATATATATAATGCCGGTTTACCATGTAAACCGTGCCGGGTTATAAGAAAACACTATGTTACTCCGTAATAGGATGTTAATAAAAAATCAAACCGGGCAAATAGTCTCCGGATTAAAAATGGACCGTGTTCCGTCAATTGACAGTGTGAACCGGTTTAAAACTTTGTCGGTTTAAAAAACGCAACAAAAAGAAAAAATATCTATCAGAGAAAATTGTGAAGCAAAGGCAATGATAAAACCGTTTGCAAAAAGAGGCTTATTTGAGCTGATCAGATGGCGTTACCATGGTCGGACATGACCAAGCTCCCGATAGGTGTAGCTACGGTTCAAGTCAGCCAGGTCCCTAAATGAAACCGTGGCATTTATGCCGATCAAGAGGCGTGGCAATGGTTCGGGTTCGACCAAGCCCCCAAGTGATTCTGTGGCCTTAGGCCGATCAAGAGGCGTGACTGGTTCAGACGTGACCAAGTCCCCAAGTGATCTGGTGGCTTTCGCCTATCAAGAGGTGTTGCATTAGTTCGGACACGACCAAGCCCCCAAGTGATATAACATGATGCTTTGAAAAGCTAACTCAAGGGGTAAACCGGAAGCCGCTTTAGAACAACTCCGTGTAACCACACATGATGTAAAAGAACAGATACCCCGCTTTAGCTGAGGTTCCGGTTTATTATATTTAATCATAATATATACATTGTCGTAATATGTACATAAGTAGAGCCAATGGCTCAGGTATAGTAAGGCCGAAGATGAGGTATGTTCCACGGCCTGTTGGTCTCCTCCTCTGATGTACGTGAGTCTTTATGCTCTCGAATATCGATCAGATAGTATGACCCGTTGTGCAGATTCTTGCTGACCACGAAAGGTCCCTCCCGAGGTGGGGATAGCTTATGCATATCAGTGTGATCTTGGATGAGCCGAAGCACCAAATCTCCTTCCTGAAAGGTTCTGGTTCTAACTCGGCGACTATGGTAACGACGACGATCCTGTTGGTAAATCGCCGAGCGAGCGGCTGCTATGTCACGTTCTTCATCCAACAGGTCCAAACGTCTTGCCGTGTTGTCTCATTGTCCGCTTCAACATAAGCCGCCACACGAGGTGAATCATGACGGATATCACAGGGGAGAACCGCCTCCGCTCCGTAAACCATGAAGAACGGTGTGTATCCTATTGATCTGTTGGGTGTAGTATTGATGCTCCATAACACAGATGGTAACTCTTCTACCCAACAACCCAGTGTTCTCTGCAAGGGAACCATAAGCCGGGGCTTGATGCCTTTCAAGATCTCTTGATTAGCCCTTTCTGCTTGACCATTGGACTGTGGGTGTGCCACTGATGAAACGTCAAGCCGGATGTGCTCCCGTTCGGAGAACTCCTTCATGGCACCTTTGGATAAATTGGTACCATTATCTGTGATGATACTGTGTGGAAAGCCAAACCGGAAAATCACTTTTTTGATGAACTGAACCGCCGTGGCCGCATCACACTTGCTAACAGGTTCTGCCTCCACCCACTTTGTAAACTTATCAACTGCCACCAGGAGGTGGGTCTTCTTATCTTTGGACCTTTTGAAAGGCCCAACCATATCCATCCCCCAAGTCGCAAATGGCCAAGTAATTGGAATCACTCTCAATTCTTGAGCCCGCACATGAGCACGTCTTGAAAACTTTTGGCAACCGTCACATCGTCTGACCAAATCCTCCGCATCAGCATGAGCAGTTAACCAATGGAAGCCATGACGAAACGCTTTAGCTACCAAAGATTTTGAACCGGCATGGTGACCACAATCTCCTTCATGGATCTCACGCAAAATTTCACAGCCTTCTTCAGGAGACACACAGCGTTGAAACGCCCCTGATACACTGCAATGATGCAACTCGCCATTGACAATAGTCATGGACTTGGACCGCCGGATTATCTGCCGGGCCAGAGTCTCATCCTCTGGTAACTCGCCCCGGTTCATGTACACCAGGTAAGGGAGCGTCCAATCCGGAATGACATGAAGAGCTGCCACCAATTGAGCCTCCGGATCAGGAATAGCCAAATCCGCTTCACTAGGGAGCTTGACGGACGGGTTGTGCAGCACATCCAGAAAAACATTGGGCGGGACCGGTTTGCGCTGAGAGCCCAGCCGGCTTAAAACGTCCGCCGCTTCATTCTTATGTCGGTCCATGTGGTCCACATGATAGCCTTTAAAGTAACCTGCAACAATATCCACCTCACGACGATATGCTGCCATGAGTGGGTCCTTGGAGTCCCAAGTGCCAGATACTTGTTGAGCCACGAGGTCCGAGTCACCGAAGCACTTAACTCGACTTAGGTTCATCTCCTTAGCCATCCGGAGACCATGGAGCAAGGCTTCATAGTCAGCTGCATTGTTAGTACAAGGGAACATTAAGCGGAGAACGTAACAAAACTTATCACCTCGTGGGGAAGTTAATACGACTCTAGCCCCCGAGCCTTCCAATTGCCTGGATCTGTCAAAATGGATGGTCCAATATGTGTGATCCGGCTTTTCTTCAGGTGCTTGCATTTCCGTCCAATCATTGATGAAATCAACAAGTGCTTGAGACTTAATCGCCGTCCGAGGCACATACTTCAATCCGTGCGGCCCAAGCTCTATAGCCCACTTGGCAATCTGGCAAGTCGCTTCCCGGTTCTGGATGATATCCCCCAAAGGAGCAGAACTGACCACCGTAATTGGGTGCCCTTGGAAGTATTGCTTAAGCTTCCGGCTTGCCATAAAAATTCCGTACACGAGCTTCTGCCAATGCGGATACCTTTGCTTGGACTCAATGAGTACCTCGCTGATATAATAGACCGGACATTGAACCGGATGCTCCTTACCTGCCTCCTTTCGATCCACCACAATAGCCACACTGACCGCACGAGCATTAGCAGCAACATATAGCAGTAACGGCTCCTTGTCAATGGGAGCGGCGAGCACAGGTGGATTGGCCAATTGCCGCTTTAAGTCCTCAAATGCTTCATCAGCAGCAGAACTCCAGACGAACTGATCTGTCTTCTTCAACATCTGATACAAAGGGATTGTCTTCTCACCAAGGCGGCCGATAAACCGGCTTAATGCGGCAATCCGTCCTGCCAGGCGTTGAACATCATTGATACACTTCGGTTTAGCCAGGTAGGTGATGGTTGTGATCTTCTCCGGATTAGCCTCAATTCCCCTGTTGGACACCAGAAAACCCAATAACTTGCCCGCCGGTACACCAAAGACACACTTGTCCGGATTAAGCATCATCTTGTACGTCCTTAGGTTATCAAAGGTTTCCTTCAAATCATCAACCAGAGTCTCCTTCTCCCTGGACTTAACCACGATATCATCCATGTAAGCATGTACATTACGGCCAATCTGCTTGTGAAGACAATTTTGTACACACTGTTGATAAGTTGCCTGGGCACTCTTGAGCCCAAAGGGCATAGACACATAGCAGAAGACTCCAAAGGGAGTTATGAATGTCGTCTTCTCCTGGTCCTTAACTGCCATTTTGATCTGATGATAGCCAGAATATGCATCCAAAAAACATAAACGCTCACAACCCGCCGTAGCATCAATAATTTGATCAATACGTGAAAGTGCGTTATATCGACTAGAGGGGGGTGAATAGGCAATTTTTATGAAAGTCTTCAAAACGTGGAAGTTATGAAGACAAATGATAGAAATAAACCTATTACCCTGCAACGGAAGGTAGACTACACTAGGCAAGCCATAGTCAAGTATTCAATGGAGTGAAAGCACAATGACTAATAGCAGCAATGTAGTAAGGATCAGGTAGGAAGATATTATGAAGCCAAATAGAAAACGCAGTCACTCAGTGAAGATAAAAGATAGTGCAATCATACAATGACTTCACAAGGAGTAACAGGAAGTAAAGGGAAGGGAAGATGAAACCAGTGACTCATTGAAGACAATGATTTGTTGGACCAGTTCCAGTTGCTGTGACAACTGTATGTCTGGTTAGGGTGGCTAGGTATTTAAACCTTAGGACACACAGTCCCGGACACCCAGTCCTGAACACGCAGCTCAGGACACCCAGTCCTCACCGTATTCCCCTTGAGCTAAGGTCACACAGACCTCGCCCAATCACTCTGGTAAGTCTTCAAGGTAGACTCCCAAACCTTCACAGACTTCGTTCACCGGAAATCCACAATGTCTCTTGGATGCTCAGAACGCGACGCCTAACCGGCTGGAGGATGCACAGTCCTCAAGTGTAATAAGTCTTCAGATCACACAGACAAGAAGACTTAAGTGATGCCTAATTCTCTTTGGCTCTGGGTGGTTAGGGATTTATCATCGCAAGGAATTCTCTCTCAAAGGCTTCGAGGTGGGTTGCTCTCAAATGACAAAAGTCGTACTCTGAATCTGAGAAGCCAACCGTTTATGGTTGTAGGGGGTGGGCTATTTATAGCCACTTGGCAACCCGACCTGATTTGTCCGAAATGACCCTGGGTCACTAAGGAACTGACACGTGTTCCAACGGTCAGATTTCAAACTCACACGGCAACTTTACTTGGGCTACAAGCAAAGCTGACTTGTCCGACTCTGGACAAGATTCACTCTCAAAGTCTTCACTCGAAGACATAGGTTTTGTTTAAGCATCACTTCAGTCATTCTGACTGGTTCTCTTGGACCCCACTTAACAGTACGGTGGTTCCTATGACTCAACAAAGAGGAAGAAAAAGAACTACGAAAGATCTAAGTCTTCGAGCTCCATAGGCTTCATGCGATGTCTTCTCTTGTCATAGTCTTCAATGTGAATATCTTCATATACCACCTTTGACTTCAATGTCTTCATACATTTTTAGGGGTCATCTCTAGTAGGAAAACCGAATCAATGAGGGACTTCTACCTGTGTTATCCTGCAATTCTCACAAACACATTAGTCCCTCAACTAGGTTTGTCGTCAATACTCCAAAACCAACTAGGGGTGGCACTAGATGCACTTACAATCTCCCCCTTTTTGGTAATTGATGACAAACTAGTTGAAGTTTTCAACGGGGAATATAGTCTGTGAAATTGTAAAGGATAAGGAATTGTCTTCATAAGTTGTAAGGGCTCCCCCTGAAGATGTGCATATAAGTAATTTGCTTTTGGAATGCAAATGCACATGGCAGGTTGTACTTGTGGAGATCCACTTCAACTTATGATGAAAATCCACTATGCATGAGAAAGTATGTGAAGATAATGACATGCATAATGGAAAATGGACGTCTGCAGAATGATCTAAGTGCGTAATTTATCGTCGCACATGCGAGATTTATCATCGCAACACAAGGTGGCAAATAAGTAGCAGACGACCATCGAGTTTAAGTGTTACAACTCAAAGAACCAAATGTAGCAAAACGAGAGTTGTAAGCACGAAGCAAAATATAAAGCGCCCGCCCATATGGACCCGCTTGAAGACTATAAAACTCATATGCTTCTCCCCCTTTTGTCAGGAAGGACCAAAAAGGTTTGAAGACATAGAGCATCTACTCGTTCCCATGAAGAGTAGGTGAAGCAGCAGGGTCATTGGTGGTGTTTGGCGGTGCAGAAGAGCTTGGAGCAGAGTCGAAGCGTGCTGAAGGAGGTGGCGGTGAAGTAGCATCGTCTTCATCCTCGATCACTCTGGCATTCACAGTTGCAGCAGAGGAAGAGAACTCAGAGTCTTCAAGAGATGGAGTTCGTCGCAGCACTGCCCTTCGAGGAGGTGTGGAGTCAAACTTTAATTGCTCAGAGAAGCCATCCTCTTGAAGATCATTTCCAGAACACAGCAGTGTCAGCCCTTTCCATGTGCGTCGAGAGGTTTCATGAGCAACAAAGGCATTCTTGGTGGCAAGATTGCGAATGCGATTAACATCCACCAAGAGGCTTTACATTTGACGCTTCAGCCAGTCATGACGCCTATCCTGTTTCTGATCAAGAGCCACCAGAAGCTCTCGGTCATTGAGAACACGAGTGCGCTTCTTGGGTCGTTGGGCAATGGTGCTATCAGTGGCTTCAGTGAGAGCAGGATGCGGTGCATGTGTAGTGCCAGCCAAAGGATACACACGAGTTACGGCTTCAACGCCTTCAACGTTCTGAGAAAAACTTTGATGCTCTGCATTCTGAAGACTTAGAGGTTCCTTGGCAGGCTCAGGATAGATGGCTTAAATAGACATATCCACATCAGGCAAAAAGATCCGATGATTGCGAGCAGAGGGCTGATATGAGATAGCAGAGTGAAGTTTGATCAGCCGCATCACCCAAGGGGCGTAGAACTTCAAACCAAACAGATCAGAGCCAGATGCAGCAAGTTGGCGAATGAAGAAATCCTGTGTATTGAAGCATTTTCCATGAAGAATATAGAAGACCAAAGTCTTCATTGCACCTTCCAGCTTGGCATGGGGAGAATGTCCTTTGATTGGCTAGGGAGTTCGGCTTATGATGTGATAAATGGTTCTTGGCGGATACTCAAGGTCTTCAATGAAGAACTCCGTGGGATAAGCAGCATCTTGGGGCAATGGCTTCATCATACTGAGCATCTGACTCATATTAGGTTCAGTCTTCTGAAAGATGCTCTCAATAGCTTCACTATGAAGCTGACAGCCATGCTCGTAGAGATCGCCAGGAGTGGAGAAACTAGTGAGCTCAATGATGTCAAAGGCTTTGGCTTCGTGATGAACGTTTCCAGTCATCCACTCCAGGACCCAAGTCTTCGGATCTCTGCTATACCCGCGGATGTGAAGTGTAGCATAGAATTGGAGCAGCAACTCTTCATTCCAATGCTCTTGGTCAGTGACGAATGGCAGCAGTCCAACCTCTTTGAAGCAATCCAGAGCTTCTTCCAGACAGGGCAGACCAGCTATTGCTTCAATGTCAAGGCGCTTGTGTGGGAAGATACGGCCTTGGTTGTAAAGAACGCATGAGTAATAGCTTCACTGCGGATAACTCTAGAACCGATCAGATGATATTCTTTCCCTTGAGTAGGGGTTCCTGGAGCTATTGAAGAATGTCTTGTCTGCTTTGAAGCCATTGATATTGAAGGAGCCAGGTGCTGATGCAGGACCTGGGAACCTTGGCAATCTTGGGTTTGGCTTCTGCACCGAAGGCCTGTGCTCAACATGATAGTCGAACTGGGGACCGGCAGCAGATGCAGGAACAGAAGCGGCAGGATCAGTGGCTTCGCTGACTTCTGGTGCTTTTGTTGGTGAGGGCTCCACATTAGCTTCAGCCATGACAGCGTCAGTGGCTTCAGTGGTGTTGGTGGTGGTAGCCTCAAGATGTTCAACCTCCACTTGACGAGCAGGAGGGTCGGTCACGATCACGTTCTCCTCGAGAACCGCTTCTTGGTGGGACAGGGGAGGTGAAACTTGTGGGACTTCTTCTTCAGCGGCTGATGCAGCCGGATTGTCTTCAGCAGAGACTTGAGGCCTTGGACCTTTGCGAAGCCTGCGCAACGCGGGTGATGCCTGTGGAGTTGTTGTTGGCTGGGCCTCAAAGTCTTCTTCCTCTTGTGGGAGATCCGCCCATGAAGCATCCTGTGCAATTGGCGTCAGTGGACGACCAATGCTGATGAGTTCGTTGTGCGTGAGCACAGGCGATGATACCTGTTGGTGCTCTAGCTGAGGAAGGGCTGCATCATCTTCAACATGGTCATGGTGACCAATGTCTTCAGCAGCGATGGGATCAGCTGCCGGAAAGTCTTCAGCTTCATGAGCCTCTGTGAAAGCAGGCTCATGGACAGTCAGTTGACGTTCTTGTGGATCAGTGTCGGGTGAACCATGGAAATGGGTTCAACAATCAAGGGCTCTGTGGGAGCAGCCCGTTCCTTCTTGGTCTTTCTTTTCTTCTTGGCGGGGGCAGTAGCAGAGGCTTCAGGATGTTTTCTCTTCCTTGCTTCAGCCTCAGCAGTCCTAGTCTTCTTCAGTTCTGAAGCGGTTAACCTGGCCTTTGGCTTCGGGCCAGTCATGCTAGTTGGGAAGACAAGGGGATCTGCTTCCTGCCTTGGTGCTTCGGGTTCAGCCATAGCGGGCTTCTTCATCTTCTTGGCAGCCATCCTGGGGTCGATGCCAGGACGCCCAAGGGCCTTGCGCTTCTCAGCCTCATTGTAGGCTTGCACACACCTATTAGCCAAGACCTTCATGCGCTCACGAGAACCCTGAGCTTCTGCATGTTTCTTTAGAAAGGCTTCCTTGAGCTCGTGCAGCATAATCTTGAAGTTATTCACGTCTTGCACGCTGAGCTTGGCCATATGCTTCTTCAACTGAGATTTCTCAAAGTCAATCTTCTGCTTCAGTTCAACAATGCGCTGGGCGATGGCTAACTCTGAAGCAATGGCGCCATGGAAGGCGACACTGAGGCCAATGGGTAGTTGGAGATCATCGAAGCTGATGTTTGGCGTGTCAAACCACTCATCAATGAAGTTGTGGATGATTGTTACATCAAAGAGCGGCAGATCATTGAAGATTTCTGCTTCTTCTTTGCTCTTGATGAGTTGCTCAAGAGCGTCATCTGCAAGACCTTCATCACTTGATAGATCAATGGCATCATTGCGCAGAATGGCACTAGCAGTTAGCTCTTGGCCGGTGTGTGGCAGAGGCATCTTGACCTTCTGGGGCTTGGAGATGTGTGACAAATCTTCAGACTGCACACTGTCTTCAGGAGGTGCAGTTGCCAGTGGCTTCGCCTGTGAGATTTTTGGTGAAGGGGCAGGCTTTGAAGCTTTAGGCTTCTTCAACTTCTTTGGCTTCGGCGCTGCAGGTGCCTCATCTGATTCAGCGTCAGCTGCAGGCTCATTCACGGCTGTCCCTTGAACCAAGATATGGGTGATGAGACCTTCAAGGTTGTAGAAAGGACCGACGACATTGGGTTCTGCATCACGGGTGCCGTCAGCCCTTGGAGCAGAAGGACCAGGGTTGAAGTCTAGTCCCAATGTCTTCTTGTTCTGCTTTGCTGAGTTCTGGGCAAACTGAAAGTTGCGCTTGAACAGAATGTCGTCATGACACCATAGCAGTGACGATGGGTCAGCATCCGCAGGCTGTGGTCCACGGACCATGCAGGGATAGAAGCCTTGTTCAATGGCTTCATCTCTGGTCCTGGGTTGAAGATTTTTGTAGAGGATGTCTCCCCATGGTAGCTTGATGGCATTCTTTTCAGCATATTCCTTTGTCACAAATCTGTACTTGAACCACTGTTCTGCCCAATAGCGCTGAATCCATTGGACTCGTGTTTTGTGCTGATTGTAATCCTCTTCTGGATTTGTCTTGTACAGTTCTGAGAGGTCATCTGGCAGATCTCTTGATGTTTCTCCACGACGCTTTCTGCCACCCTTCCTTGCTGATTTCTCTGAAGCCATGAACTTTAAACTGAAAGGCTTCAATACGTTCAAAGGCTTCAAGGGCTTTCGCTTGCTGGACAGACAGGAACTGGCTTCAGGAGAATTGATATGATGTTGTAATAATTCTGCAAATGAATGCATACTATGAGAACCAAGGGATTCTCCCATGGACATGTACCTGTGACAGCATTAAGGTGCGAGGGAAGGGGAAGAGGTCATATGCATTCTCAGAAGAATTTGAATATCAATCAGTTTAGAAGACATTGACCTCATCGTGCGAAGACATTCACTCATAGATAAGGAGTTGGTTCCAGATTTGTACGAATCCAGAGATCAGTACAAGTGAGGAATCTAACTACTTTGTGAAGCATAAGTGAATATACTAGGCATGTTATGAGATGCAGTATGAGAGAGATCTAACTTGTGTGAATAGAAACTGCTTGTGGTAGAAAGTGACAAATCCATAGGATCAACGGTGCTGTAAAAAGGAAGTTTTATTTACCACACTAAGAACTGCTAGACGGAGTGGAAGATGAGGCCGAGCAGTTCGATCTTCCGTGCCCTAACTTGGTGATGGAGGACACCTACGGCGAAGGCGGAGAGGACGATGTCCGCGGTCGGTGTGAAGACAGCGTTGGAGGGGTTGCGGTAGCGAAGCGCTTTGTCGTCGGTGTCGTCGAGGGCTAGCGGTGGCGCTAGGGTTCATGCGAGAGTGGAAGAAGAGATAATGACCGCTGTGAAGTGTGTATTTATAGGTACATGGGTGGCACTGAGCTATTACACAGGTTCCCCTGGCGATTCGCATCTAAGGAACACGTGGCCATCATGCGAAATTTTGGGGTTTGTTCCATGTCCCGTGCACGCCTGGATTGTCGGGTGGTCGTTCCTACTTCTCCGGGTTTCATGTGGAGGAATGAGCATTGAAAACGGACTTAATGGTTGTCTATGTATCTCCTGCTGACAAGGACATAGAGAAGACATTCGACAGTTTCAATAGAATGCATATGATTTGGAGAGATAGAATTTGAGGTAGAAAGCATAGAGAGGTTAGGGTCCGATCACATTCACTTAGTTCAAAAGATTCAACACAAAGACATAGCTATAAGTGAATGTTGTAGAGGACAGAACACTAATATATATATATATATATATATATATATATATATATATATATATATATATATATATATATATATATATATAATCAACATACTGAAGATAATCATGAAGATATGTTGAGATCGAAGCCAAACCAAATGTGAAGACATTGCAAGGTAACGCCATGAGTGAAACACTTTAAAAATAGAACGTTTGGTGGTGGCGTTACCCACCGTATAGGAAGTATTAGACCCAGACACGGCGCACAATTATCGTGGCACTCCGAAGTCAAATTCCACATTAATGTATTCACACTTAGAATGTATGTCTTCATTGATTGAAGTTATACTTTACTTCGTGTGTTGCACATCTAAGTCATCAATATGCATAAGGGTTAGGATGTGTGCCTGATCACAGGACATTTGAGGATTCCAGGATATTTAGCTCACACCGTAGCTTGCAAAATCTCTTCTCATCCAAGGGCTTGGTGAAGATATCTGCCAATTGCTCTTCAGTGTTGACGTGTATGATATCAATATCTTCCTTCACAACATGATCTCTGAGAAAGTGATGACGAATTTCAATGTGCTTTGTCTTCGAGTGCTGAACAGGGTTGTTGGCAATCTTGATGGCACTTTCGTTGTCGCAGTAGAGTGGCACTTGCTTCAGATGAATGCCATAGTCCTTGAGTGTTTGCTTCATCCACAGAAGCTGAGCGCAGCAAGATCCAGCAGCAATGTATTCAGATTCAGCAGTGGAGAGAGATACACAGTTCTGCTTCTTTGAAGACCAACATACAAGTGATTGTCCCAGAAAATGACATGTGCCTGATGT
This sequence comes from Triticum dicoccoides, assembly GCF_002162155.2. NCBI lineage: Eukaryota > Viridiplantae > Streptophyta > Magnoliopsida > Poales > Poaceae > Triticum > Triticum dicoccoides. Next base: position 503,394,949 of record NC_041386.1, on the reverse strand, counting down.
AGACTTGCGATCCACTTTGTCCCCAGCATAATCAGCATCCGAGAATCCAACCAGATCAAACTCTGAGCCCTTTGGATACCATAATCCTAGAGTTGGGGTGTGAGCCAAATATCGAAGAATTCGCTTCACAGCTAAGTGATGCGACTCCTTTGGTGCCGCTTGGAATTGAGCACACATGCAAACACTAAGCATAATATCTAGCCTAGATGCACATAGATAAAGTAAAGAACCAATCATGGAGCGGTATACCTTTTGATCGAACTCTTTACCATTGTCGTCGGGACCCAGATGATGCTTGGCTGGCATTGGCGTCGTGAAGCCTTTGTAGTCTTGCATACCGAACTTCTTCAGGCAATCTTTCAGATACTTCTCTTGAGATATGAAGATGTCGTTGCGTTGCTGTCGTATTTGAAGACTGAGAAAGAACTTCAGCTCTCCCATCATAGACATTTGATATTGCTCTTGCATCATAAATCCAAACTCTTCACTGTACTTCTGATTGGTGCACCCAAAGATAATGTCATCCACATATATTTGGCACACAAACAATTCACCATCATATGTCTTCGTGAAGAGAGTGGGGTCGAGGGAACCAGGTATGAAGCCTTTGCTCTTCAGGAAGTATTTGAGTGTGTCATACCAGGCCCGAGGGGCTTGTTTGAGGCCATACAGTGCCTTGTTGAGCTTGTATACCATGTCAGGATGTTTTGGATCTTCAAAGCTAGGTGGTTGTGTAACATACACTTCTTCTTCAATCTTGCCATTGAGAAAGGCGCTCTTCACATCCATTTGATAAAGGAGTATGTTGTGATGATTTGCATAGGCCAGCAGTATGCGTATGGCTTCAAGTCTAGCCACGGGAGCAAATGTTTCATCGAAGTCAATGCCTTCCACTTGAGTATATCCTTGAGCAACGAGACGAGCTTTGTTTCTGACAACTTGACCGTGCTCATCTTGTTTGTTGCGGTATATCTATTTTGTGCCTATTATGTTGTGCTTCCGAGGATCGGGACGCTTAACCAGTTCCCATACATTATTCAGCTCAAACTGTTGAAGCTCTTCTTGCATAGCTTGAATCCATTCAGGTTCCATGAAGGCTTCTTCAACTTTCTTGGGTTCTGTTATTGAGACGAATGCGAAGTGCCCACAGAAATTTGCTAGCTGAGTTGCCCTTGAATGAGTGAGTGGACCGGGTGCATTGATGTTATCAATTATTCTTTCAATCTGCACTTCATTGGCAACACGAGGATGTACAGGGCGAAGATTTTGCTCTTGCTGATCATTGTCGTTGTTAGAGGGAATGTCTTCAGGCTGAGCATTGTCTTCAGATTGATCAGGTGCGGAGATGATAAGTTCTTCTTCAGGATGAGCTTCAGAAGGTATAATTCTCCAGTTCCCATTAGCTTGATTGATTCACTGGATGGAACTTCATCTAGCACATTTGGCAGGTGCTCTCTTTCTGAACCGTTGGTCTCATCGAACCGCACATCCACTGTTTCAACCACTTTATAATGAAAGAGATTGAAGACTCTGTAGGAGTGCGAATCTTTTCCATATCCAAGCATAAAACCCTCATGTGCTTTTGGTGCAAACTTTGAGGTGTGATGTGGGTCCTTGATCCAGCACCTGGCGCCAAATACTCTGAAGTAACTGACATTTGGCTTCTTGCCACTAAGGAGCTCATAAGATGTCTTGTTAAGAAGCTTGTGAAGATAAACAAGATTGATTCTATGGCATGCAGTATCAATGGCTTCAGGCCAGAATTTTCTTGGAGTCTTGTATTCATCTAGCATCGTTCTGGCCATCTCAATGAGTGTTCTGTTCCTGCGTTCGACGATGCCATTCTGCTGTGGCGTGTACGGGGCTGAGAATTCATGTGTGATGCCCAAGGTATCAAGATATGTATCAAGGCCAGTGTTCTTGAATTCAGTGCCATTGTCACTTCTGATATGCTTTATCTTGGCGCCATAGTTGTTCATTGCTCGATTGGCGAAGCGTCTGAAGACATCCTGCACTTAAGTCTTGTAAAGGATTATGTGCACCCAAGTATATCTAGAATAATCATCAACAATGACAAAGCCATAGAGACAAGTAGTAGTAGTAAGAGTTGAGTAATGAGTGGGACCGAAAAGATCCATGTGAAGCGGTTCGAAGGGTCGAGTAGTAGTCATGATTGTCTTCGAGGGATGTTTGGCCCTCGTCATCTTTCCTGCCTCACAGGCACCGCATAAGTGATCTTTCTTGAACTTGACGCCCTCGATGCCTATGACATGCTTCTTCTTTGCCAGGGTGTGGAGGTTCCTCATGCCAGCATGCCCAAGCCTCTGATGCCATAGCCAGCATTCTGAAGCTTTTGCTAGAAAACATACGGCAAGCTGTGGTCCTGCTGAGAAATCTACCATGTACAAATCATCTTTTCAATACCCTTCAAATACTAGAGACTTGTCAGATTCCATTAGAACAAGGCAACGATATTTTCCAAATATTATGATCATGTTTAAATCGCAAAGCATTGAGACAGACATTAAGTTGAAGCCAAGGGATTCAACAAGCATGACTTTATCCATGTGTTGATCCCCTGATATTGCAACTCTACCTAGACCCAATACCTTACTTTTACCAGTGTCAGCAAATGTGATGTGGCTCTTGTCAGATGGACGTAAGGTTGAGTCCATAAGAAGGCTTCTTTTGCCAGTCATGTGATTTGTACACCCACTATCAATAATCCGTTCTGAAGACGCTGGTGTCGTACCCTACAGTGCAGTTAGTGGGATAGGCTTCACGAAGAGTATTGTGAAGCAAAAACATTTGACGAACCAGTGAGTTATGAAAGCTTAGATCCAGATTAGGACTAATAGGGAGAGTAGCAAGCGATTCAGGAACGAAGTACATAGTAAGACCATTCGGGCATTTGATATTGCGCCCTACAAGATGTTTAAGGTCCCCAGCAATAGCGTCAGATGATTTTGGCTTTCTGCTGGAGACCTTTCCCTACAAAAGAGAGTTAAGCTTTCTTAGCCACCCACATCTTCAAGGGTGGCTTAGAAGCAATAAGTCTAAGTGCAACATCTGAGAACTTTGGCTTTGGAGCCCTAGCAAACAGTCTTGCAGGCGGACAATAGTACTCATAAGAATAAGCAGAATAGTTCTTGGTCTTATGAACATGGCGGTTTGATGAACCGCTCTCATATTCATAGGCCTGAGTATGGTTTCCCTGCAAAACATTTGTGTTAGTGCTACTCAGGTGAGTCCTCTGTCTGTATGAAGCCTTTGGACCGTATGAAGCCTTTGGTCTGAGGTTTGTCTTCTTCACGTGAGGTGTCATGATGACATTCACGGGAAGATTCTCCAGACACTTTTTCGGAACCCAGATCTTCTTCATAGGCGGTCCATTCCTGCAGTTAGTACCAATGTACCTGGCAAACACTTCACCATTCTGATTCTTAAACAGTTTATAGTTTGCATCAAAGGATTCATTAATGACAATGGGGTTTGCACAAGTGAACCCAGATAGAGTGGATGGATCTGCTGAAAATTCCTATGCAGCAACCCATGTGGTTTTGCGGTACTGCTCAGGTTTCCAGTAAGAGCCATCAGCATTCATTTTCCTTACGAACCCAACACCCTCTTTCCTCGGGTTTCGGTTCAAGATCTGCTTTTTGAGGACATCACATAGTGTCTGATGCCCTTTAAGATTTTTGTACATCCCTGTTTCAAGCAATGTCTTCAACCTAGCATTCTCATCAGCAATAGCAGTGGAATCCTCAGCAGAGGGGTTAGTTCCCACATCAACAGTTGAAGATATTACAACAGTAGCAGCAGTAGAAAATTCAGCAACAGTAGTAGCATTATCACGCTCAATGCATTTAAGACATGGTGGTTCAAATCCTTCCTAAGCGGATCTGATCTGTTTGGCGCGAAGTGACTCGTTTTCCTTTTGAAGATCTTCATGAGCCGCTCTCAATTTCTCAAGATCTTGCTTCCTTTGAAGATAATCATAGGAAAGCTTTTCATGAGTTGTTGAGAGCGTTTCATGACGACTTTCAAGTTCCTCATACTTAACGTGAAGATTTTTTATGTCTTCAATTAAGGATTCAGCTCGAGTCATTTCAGCACCTAACAGATCATCGCTTATGTCTAACAGTTTTTGAATATGTTCCATAGCTTTCTATTGTTCAGTTGCAATTTTAACAAGTGTTTTGTAGCTGGGTTTTGAACCACAATCAGAGTCATCGTCACTAGATGTTTGATAGTGAGTAGTGCGTGTGTTTACCTTGGCACCGCGTTCCATGAAGCAGTAGGTAGAAGCGGAGTAGTCCTTGTCATTTGCATCGCTGTCGGTGATGAAGTCATTGTCTTCAGTGTTGAAGATGGACTTGGCAACGTATGCTGTAGCCAGACTTGCGACGCCTGAATCGGACTCCTCCTCAGACTCCACCTCCGCCTCCTCAGAAGCGGACTCCTCCTCTGAATCCATTTCCTTGCCAACAAACGCACGTGCCTTGCCAGATGAGCTCTTCTTGTGTGATGAAGACTTGGAGGAAGACTTGGAAGAAGACTTTGAGTATTTCTTCTTCTTCTTGTCGTCAGAGTCATAATCCTTGCTCTTCTTCTACTTTTTGTTCTCATTGTCCCACTGCGGACACTCAGAGATGAAGTGGCCAGGTTTCTTGCACTTGTGACATGTTTTCTTCTTGTAGTCATGAGAAAAAGCTTCATCATTCCTTGAGCTTGATCGGGAAGACTTTCTGAAACCTTTCTTCTTGGTGAATTTTTGGAACTTCTTCACAAGCATAGCAAGTTCCCTTCCAATGTCTTCAAGATCATCCGAACTGCTGTCAGAATCTTCTTCAGATGAGGAGACAGCTTTTGCCTTCAAGGCACGAGTTCGCCCATAGTTTGGACCGTAGATATCTCTTTTCTCAAAAAGCTGAAACTCATGTGTGTTGAGCCTCTCAAGTATGTCAGACGGATCGAGTGTCTTGAAATCAGGACGTTCTTGAATCATCAGGGCTAGGGTGTCAAACGAACTATCAAGTGATCTCAATAGTGTCTTGACGACTTAATGCTTGGTGATCTCAGTAGCGCCGAGGGCTTGAAGCTCATTTGTGATGTCAGTGAGTCGGTTAAATGTGAGCTGGACATTCTCATTGTCATTTCGCTTGAAGCGGTTGAAGAGGTTGCGGAGGACACTGATTCTCTGATCTCTCTTGGTTGAGATGCCTTCATTGACCTTGGAGATCCAGTCCTAGACCAGCTTAGATGTTTCCAAAGCACTCGCACGGCCATACTGTCCTTTGGTCAGATGACCACAGATGATATTCTTGGCAGTAGAGTCCAGTTGAACGAACTTCTTGACATCAGCAGCAGTGACACCTTCTCGAGCCTTGGGAACGCCGTTCTTGACGACATACCATAGGTCGACATCAATGGCTTCAAGATGCATGCGCATCTTATTCTTCCAGTAGGGATATTCAGTTCCATCAAGACGGGGCACGCAGCGGAGACTTTAATTATCCCTGCAGTCGAGATAGCTAAAACTCCAGGTGGTTAAACCGAATCACACAGAACAAGGGAGCACCTCGCTCTGATACCAATTGAAAGTGCGTTATATCGACTAGAGGGGGGGTGAATAGGTGATTTTTATGAAAGTCTTCAAAACGTGGAAGTTATGAAGACAAACGATAGAAATAAACCTATTACCCTACAGCGGAAGGTAGACTACACTAGTGAAAGTGCGTTATATTGACTAGAGGGGGGTGAATAGGCGATTTTTATGAAAGTCTTCAAAACGTGGGAGTTATGAAGACAAACGATAGAAATAAACCTAATACCCTGCAGCGGAAGGTAGACTACACTAGGCAAGCCATAGTCAAGTATTCAATAGAGTGAAAGCACAGTGACTAATAGCAGAAATGTAGTAAGGATCAGGTAGGAAGATATTGTGAAGCCAGACAGAACACGCAGTCACTCAGTGAAGACAAAAGATAGTGCAAACATACAATGACTTCACAAGGAGTAACAGTAAGTAAAGGGAAGGGAAGATGAAACCAGTGACTCGTTGAAGACAATGATTTGTTGGACCAGTTCCAGTTGCTGTGACAACTGTATGTCTGGTTGGGGCGGCTAGGTATTTAAACCTTAGGACACACAGTCCCGGACACCCAGTCCTGAACACGCAGCTCAGGACACCCAGTCCTCACCGTATTCCCCTTGAGCTAAGGTCACACAGACCCCGCCCAATCACTCTGGTAAGTCTTCAAGGTAGACTCCCAAACCTTCACAGATTCCGTTCACCGGCAATCCACAATGTCTCTTGGATGCTCAGAACGCGACGCCTAACTGGCTGGAGGATGCACAGTCCTCAAGTGTAATAAGTCTTCAGATCACACAGACAAGAAGACTTAAGTGATGCCCAATTCTCTTTGGCTCTGGGTGGTTAGGGCTTTATCCTCGCAAGAAATTCTCTTTCAAAGGCTTTGAGGTGGGTTGCTCTCAAACGACAAAAGCCGTACTCTCAATCTGAGCAGCCAACCGTTTATGGTTGTAGGGGGTGGGCTATTTATAGCCACTTGGCAACCTGACCTGATTTGTCCGAAATGACCCTGGGTCACTAAGGAACTGACACGTGTTCCAATGGTCAGATTTCAAACTCACATGGCAACTTTACTTGGGCTACAAGCAAAGCTGACTTGTCCGACTCTGGACAAGTTTCGCTCTAATAGTCTTCACTCGAAGACATAGGTTTTGGTTAGGCATCACTTCAGTCATTCTGACTGGTTCTCTTGGACCCCACTTAACAGTACGGTGGTTCCTATGACTCAACACAAAAGAAAAAGAACTACGAAAGATCTGAGTCTTCGAGTTCCATAGGCTTCATGTGGTGTCTTCTCTTGTCATAGTCTTCAATGTGAATATCTTCATATACCACCTTTGACTTCAATGTCTTCATACATTTTTAGGGGTCATCTTTGGTAGGAAAACCGAATCAATGAGGGACTTCTACCTGTGTTATCCTGCAATTCTCACAAACACATTAGTCCCGCAACTAGGTTTGTCGTTAATACTCCAAAACCAACTTGGGGTGGCACTAGATGCACTTACAACTAGGCAAGCCATAGTCAAGTATTCAATGGAGTGAAAGCACAATGACTAATAGCAGCAATGTAGTAAGGATCAGGTAGGAAGATATTATGAAGCCAACCAGAAAACGCAGTCACTCAGTGAAGATAAAAGATAGTGCAATCATACAATGACTTCACAAGGAGTAACAGTATGTAAAGGGAAGGGAAGATGAAACCAGTGACTCATTGAAGACAATGATTTGTTGGACCAGTTCCAGTTGCTGTGACAACTGTACGTCTGGTTAGGGCGGCTAGGTATTTAAACCTTAGGACACACAGTCCCGGACACCCAGTCCTGAACACGCAGCTCAGGACACCCAGTCCTCACCGTATTCCCCTTGAGCCAAGGTCACACAGACCTCGCCCAATCACTATGGTAAGTCTTCAAGGTAGACTCCCAAACCTTCACAGACTTCATTCACCGGCAATCCACAATGCCTCTTGGATGCTCAGAACGCGACGCCTAACCGGCTGGAGAATGCACAGTCCTCAAGTGTAATAAGTCTTCAGATCACACAGACAAGAAGACTTAAGTGATGCCTAATTCTCTTTGGCTCTGGGTGGTTAGGGCTTTATCCTCGCAGGGAATTCTCTCTCAAAGGCTTCGAGGTGGGTTGCTCTCAAACGACAAAAGCCGTACTCTGAATCTGAGCAGCCAACCGTTTATGGTTGTAGGGGGTGGGCTATTTATAGCCACTTGGCAACCCGACCTGATTTGTCCGAAATGACCCTGGGTCACTAAGGAACTGACACGTGTTCCAATGGTCAGATTTCAATCTCACACGGCAACTTTACTTGGGCTACAAGCAAAGCTGAGTTGTCCGACTCTGGACAAGATTCGCTCTCAAAGTCTTCACTCGAAGACATATGTTTTGTTTAAGCATCACTTCAGTCATTCTGACTGGTTCTCTTGGACCCCACTTAACAGTACGGTGGTTCCTATGACTCAACAAAGTGGAAGAAAAAGAACTACGAAAGATCTAAGTCTTCGAGCTCCATAGGCTTCATGCGATGTCTTCTCTTGTCATAGTCTTCAATGTGAATATCTTCATATACCACCTTTGACTTCAATGTCTTCATACATTTTTAGGGGTCATCTCTGGTAGGAAAACCGAATCAATGAGGGACTTCTACCTATGTTATCCTGCAATTCTCACAAACACATTAGTCCCTCAACTAGGTTTGTCGTCAATACTCCAAAACCAACTAGGGGTGCACTAGATGCACTTGCAATACGGGGGAGGGCAAAAGGATCTGCTGGACAAGCTTTATTAAGATCTGTGTAATCCACACACATGCGCCAGGTGCCGTTTTTCTTAAGGACTAGCACCGGATTGGCAAGACACTCAGGGTGAAAAACTCCGACAATAAAACTAGCTGCTAAGAGCCTGGCTACCTCTTCTCCAATTGCCTTGCGTCTTTCTATGTTAAACCGGCGGAGGAACTGTTTCACCGGTTTTTATTTAGGATCCACATTAAGGGTGTGCTCAGCGAGTTGCCTCGGTACACCTGGCATGTCAGAGGGCTTCCATGCAAAAATGTCCCGATTCTCAAGGATGAACTCGATGAGCGCGCTTTCCTATTTCGGATCCAAGTTGGCACTGATGCTGAACTGCTTGGACAAATCGCCAGGTACGAAGTCAACAAGCTTAGTTTCTGCTGCCGATTTGAACTTCAGGGCCGGATCATGCTCCGTAGTTGGTTTCTTTAATGGAGTCATGTCCGCCGGATCACCATTGTCCTTATAATACTTCAGCTCCTCGGTGGCACAAACCGACTCTGCGTAGGCCGCATCTCCTTCCTCGCACTCCAAAGCGGTTTTTACGGCTTCCGTGAACCGTTATTGTCCCCTTGTGACCCGGCATCTTGAGCTGCAAATACACATAACAGGGCCGTGCCATAAACTTGGCGTAGGCCGGTCGCCCAAACAGGGCGTGATATGGACTTTGGATTTTCACCACTTCAAACGTCAATGTTTCCGACCTGGAATCATGATCATCTCCAAAGGCCACTTCCAGAGCTATCTTACCAACAGAATATGCTGACTTGCCAGGTACCACACCGTGGAACACCGTATTAGACGGTTTGAGATTTTTATCTGTTAGTCCCATACGACGGAAGGTCTCATAGTACAAGATATTAATGCTGCTCCCTCCATCCATGAGCACTTTGGTGAACTTGTAACCTCCCACCTGAGGCGCCACCACCAGAGCCAACTGACCCGGATTATCAACCTGGGGAGGGTGATCCTCTCTGCTCCATATGATTGGCTGTTCAGACAAGCATAGATAACGGGGCACGGCCGGTTCAACAGAGTTGACTGCCCGCCTCTGAACCTTCCGGCCTCGCTTGTCCAAGCTAGTGGTGAAGACATGGTACTGCCCACTATTCAACTGCTTTGGGTTGCTCTGGTAACCTGACTGTTGCTGCTGCTGGTTATAACCACCCTGGTTGTTCTGATTATTTTGATTATTATGTCCGCCCGGATTACCATTAAATCCTGAACCGGAATTTCCTCCACCGTAACCCGGCCCGGATCCTGAGCCACCGCCGGAACCGTGATCATACCGGAAAGCATTAGAATTCTTGAAATCCTGCATAATAAAGCAATCCTTCCAAAGGTGGTTTGCTGGCACCTCTTTCGTCCCATGCCTTGGACAGGGCTGGCTCAGTAGATAATTTAGGCGGTCCGGGTTAGAGTTGGGTGCCCCACTGCGATTTGGCGGTTTACCCTTACGTCGCTGGCCCTTGTCCTGCGCGTTGGTATTAGCCACAAAGTCCATGTTACCATCCGCTTTACACTTGCCTCCGCCACCATTGCCCGCCAAGTGATGCTGCTGACCTTTGGAGTTGCTGTTCCTCTTTCCCTTCCCTGCCTTGTCATCATCAGATTCGGGATCCTTGGTACTATCAGAATCAGCATACTTTACCAAAGCAGCCATGAGGGTCCCCATGTCAGTGCAATGGCGCTTCATCCGTCCCAACTTCAGCTTTAGGGGCCCAAACCGGTAGTTGCCTTCTAGGGTTAAGACTGCGGTGTCAGCGTTGATGCGGTCTAATGAATGCAACACTTGTGAGACCCGGCGCACCCAATGAGTCGTCGATTCTCCTTCCTCCTGGACATAGGCAGCTTAGTCCACTATCGACATAGGCTGCTTACATGTATCCTTGAAATTATTGATAAACCGGGCTCGTAATTGGGCCCATGAACTGATAGAGTTGGCCGGTAAGCTTTTTAACCAAGTGTGGGCCGTTCCTTCAAGCATCATGGTGAAGTACTTCGCACATGCCGCATCATCCACATCAAGCATCTCCATGGCCATCTCATAGCTCTCCACCTATGTCTCTGGGGGTTGATCCGCCATGTAATTTGGTACCTTGCGCGGGCCCTTGAAATCCTTGGGCAGGCGCACATTGCGTAAAGCGGGGACAAGGCAAGGCACCCCCAAAGAGCTAGAAGTAACACCGGGTTCAACCAAAATAGTTGGACGAACCGGTGTAAGCTGCCGAGCTTGATATTGTGCGGCTAGCTTGGCCTCCCTGCGCGCTCGGGCCTGGTCCACCACTTCCTGAGCGTTATCATCACCACCCGCCGGATTGTTGCCGCGGGGTGCTCCACGTCGTTCATTACTTGATACTGCTTGTTCATCCATACGCCTGCTATAGCTCCGGCTTGGACGAGGGGTCGAGTGGATCCGGTCGTGGCTGTATGACTATGCTTCCTGTTGGTCCAAAGCTGTCCTAAGAAGCTCTTTGACCCGTCGTGTCTCTACCGCCTGCGGCGAGTCACCTTCAATTGGAATGGCCTCCAGCCGTGCAGTAGCGGCAATGAGATTGTCCATTGGGTTGGAGTAGTGACCCGGGGGTGTTGAAATAGCCTGAGGTATAACAGTGTTTTGACGAGGCGGATTCATCGGACGGGGCTGAACCGGTGCACCGGTCCCCGGGGCTTCCGGCCGGTTTTCCTCCAGCGGATTACTGGTTCCTGCTCCTGGGGTGTTGAAAAGGTCTCTGGCCTCGAAAACCGAAGGAAAATAGGATCGGTACTTCCTCTTCATGACTTCATGCGACGCGTTCTGGTCCAACATGAGCCTGTAGGCTTGTGCGTCTAAAGCGGCCCGCTCCGTGGTCATCCTAGCACTCTCAGCTGCCAGGTCCGCCTTGGCCTGGGTGATCTGTTCCTTCACCTTCGCAATCTCCAAGTTGTGGACTTCCTGATCCACCGGATTAGCTTCTGCCATAAGCGCAGCCAATGCATCAAATAGATCAGATAGAACTTGAGCCGGTGGGCGTGCAAAGCTTCCTGCCCCGGCAGCTGTCACCGCTGCTGAACCGGAGGTTATTGGCGCAGCGGTCGAAGAATGAAGCGCTGCTTGTGTGTCGGCCATGAATATTCCAACTCGGTTGGGTAGGTCAGAGGGTTTCGGAATACTGTAGCCATCGGAACAGCCCCCAATCCGGCCATCTTGTAGCTGATATAGAGATTCAGTTTCTCCGGTTGATGACTCGTCGCCGGAATAAACGACGGTCTCGCCGCGAGATTCCGATCCATCCTCGTAACTTCCTCCATGGATGACTCCCACGAAGGTCCGCTTAACGGCCGGTTTAACCCGGGCGGACCGCGCACGCTGAGTCGTTTCGACGAGGTCGGTGCAGATGTCCGGCTCAGGGCCCGGTTCACCGATCTTGCCACCAAAGGGGACCCGGTACCCGTACTCAACTGAGCCGGCCTCGGGGCCCCAGCCTGCATCATCGATGTAGAGCTTGCCGCGACGACTCTTAGTCATCCGGCCCATAGCGTAGCCCTCGAGTCCTTCAAAGCGGCCCTCCAAGAACTTGAAACCCTCGTGCGATAGCCCCACAGTGGGCGCCAACTGTCGTGGTTTTGTCACAGAAGATGTCCTAGAGAAAGGACTTAGTCGTGGAGCCATCGCGACAAGTTAGCTTGAAGGGGTTAAAGCGGACACAGGGACGCAAGAGAGTTTATACTAGTTCGGCCCCTTCAATGAAGGTAAAAGCCTACGTCTAGTTGTGATGGGATTGATGGGGTTTCGATGACTAGGGAGCAAACAAGCTTAGCCTATGTCTCGAGTTGTTGTCTGTTCTCTGAACCGCCATCGGGTCGTCCCCTTATATACACGGGTGACGCCCGTCGGTTCACAGATTCCCAATACCGGCTCACAGATGTGTCCGGTTTGGTCTCTACTTATTCCTAACTTACAATACAAGTTACATACCAACACCGGTTTATGGCTACAGGCCTTGAACCGACTATGGGCCTTGAGCCCTCATCTGCCTTCTTGGGTTTCAACATAGTTAACTACTGAAGAAGTTAACCCGGCCCAGATAGGCCGGTTTACGCCCAGTAGTGATATCCTCAACAGTACCTCCCTGCTAAACTTATAGCAAGGCACACATCAGGTCTGGTACACAGCATTGCATACATGACAGAGCCTATGGCTGAAGCATAGGGAACACCTTTCATTTTCTCTCTATCTTCTGCACTAGTCGGGCATTGAGTCTGACTCAACTTCACACCTTGTAATATAGGCAAGAACCCTTTCTTTTCCTTACCCATTTTGAACTTCTTCAAAACTTTATCAAGGTATGTGCTTTGTGAAAGTCCAATCAAGCGTCTTGATCTATCTCTATAGATCTTGATGCCCAATATGTAAGCAGCTTCACCGAGGTTTTTCATTGAAAAATTCTTATTCAAGTATCCTTTTATGCTATTCAGAAATTCAGTATCATTTCCAATCAACAATATGTCATCCACATATAATATCAGAAATGCTATGGAGCTCCAACTCACCTTCTTGTAAATACATGCTTCTCGAAAAGTCTGTACAAAACCATATGCTTTGATCACACTATCAAAGCATATATTCCAACTCCGAGAGGCTTGCACCAGTCCATAAATGGATCGCTAGAGCTTGCACACTTTGTTAGCACCTTTTGGATCGACAAAACCTTCTGGTTGCATCATATACAACTCTTCTTTAAGGTATCCATTAAGGAATGTAGTTTTGACATCCATTTGCCAAATTTCATAATCATAAAATGCGACAATTGCCAACATGATTCGGACAGACTTAAGCATCGCTACGGGTGAGAAGGTCTCATCGTAGTCAACTCCCTGAACTTGTCAAAAACCTTTTGCCACAAGTCGAGCTTTGTAGACAATAACATTACCGTCAGCGTCAATCTTCTTCTTGAAGATCCATTTATTCTCCATGGCCTGCCGATCATCGGGCAAGTCAACCAAAGTCCATACTTTGTTCTCATACATGGATCCCACCTCAGATTTCATGGCCTCAAGCCATTTTGTGGAATCTGGGCTCATCGTCGCTTCCTCATAGTTCATAGGTTTGTCATGGTCAAGTAACATGACTTCCAGAACAGGATTACCATACCACTCTGGTGCGGATCTTACTCTGGATGACCTACGAGGTTCGGTAGTAACTTGATCAGAAGTTTCATGATCATCATCATTAGCTTCCTCACTTACTGGTGTAGGAATCACTAGAACTGATTTTAGTGATGAACTACTTTCCAATAAGGGAGAAGGTACAATTACCTTGTCAATTTCTACTTTCCTCCCACTCACTTCTTTCGAGAGAAACTCCTTCTCTAGAAAGGATCCATTCTTAGCAACGAATATCTTGCCTTCGGATCTGTGATAGAAGGTGTACCCAACAGTCTCCTTTGGGTATCCTATGAAGACACATTTCTCCGATTTGGGTTCGAGCTTATAAGGTTGAAGCTTTTTCACATAAGCATCGCAGCCCCAAACTTTAAGAAATGACAACTTGGGTTTCTTGCCAAACCACAGTTCATAAGGTGTCGTCTCGACGGATTTAGATGGTGCCCTATTTAACGTCAATGCAGCTATCTCTAAAGCATAACCCCAAAATGATAGTGGTAAATCAGTGAGAGACATCATAGATCGCACCATATCTAATAAAGTGCGGTTACGGCATTCAGACACACTATTACATTATGGTGTTCCAGGTGGCGTGAGTTGCGAAACTATCCCGCATTGTTTCAAATGAAGTCCAAACTCATAACTCAAATACTCACCTCCACGATCAGATCATAGAAACTTGATTTTCTTGTTACGATGATTTTCCAATTCACTCTGAAATTCTTTGAACTTTTCAAATGTTTCAGACTTATGTTTCATCAAGTAGATATACCCACACCTGCTCAAATCATCTGTGAAGGTGAGAAAATAACAATATCCGCCGCGAGCAATAATGTTCATTGGACCACATACATCAGTATGTATGATTTCCAATAACTCTGTTGCTCACTCCATTGTTCCAGAGAACAGAGTTTTAGTCATCTTGCCCATGAGGCATGGTTCGCAAGTACCAAGTGATTCATAATCAAGTGATTCTAGAAGTCCATCAGAATGGAGTTTCTTCATGCGCTTTACACCAATATGACCTAAACGACAGTGCCACAAATAAGTTGCACTATCATTATCAACTCTGCATCTTTTGGCTTCAATACTATGAACATGTGTATCACTACTATCAAGATTTAGTGAAAATAGACCACTCATCAAGGGTGCATGACCATAAAAGATATTACTCATATAAATAGAACAACCATTATTCTTGGATTTAAATCAATAACCGTCTCACATTAAACAAGATCCAGATATAATGTTCATGCTCAACGCTGGCACAAAAAACAATTATTCAGGTCTAAAACTAATCCCGAAGGTAGATGTAGAGGTAGCATGCCGACGACGATCACATCGACTTTGGAACCATTTCCCATGCGCATCGTCACCTCGTCCTTATCCAATCTTCGCTTAATCAGTAGCCTCTGTTTTGAGTTGCAAATGTTAGCAACTGAACCAGTATCAAATACCCAGGAACTACTGCGAGCATTAGTAAGGTACACATCAATAACATGTATATCAAATATACCTTTCACTTTGCCATCCTTCTTCTCCGCCAAATACTTGGTGCAGTTCCGCTTCCAATGACCAGTTCCTTTGCAGTAGAAGCACTCAGTCTCAGGCTTAGGTCCAAACTTAGGTTTCTTCACTTGAGCAGCAACTGGCTTGCTATTCTTTTTGAAGTTCCCTTCTTCCCTTTACCCTTTTTCTTGAAACTGGTGGTCTTGTTGACCATCAACACTTGATGCTCTTTCTTGATTTCTACCTCTGCAGCCTTTAGCATTGCGAAGAGCTCAGGAATCGTCTTATCCATCCCTTGTATATTATAGTTCATCACGAAGCTCTTGTAGCTTGGTGATAGTGATTGAAGAACTCTGTCAATGACACTATCATCAGGAAGATTAACTCCCAGTTGAGTCAAGTGGTTGTGGTACCTAGACATTCTGAGTATATGTTCACTCACAGAACTATTCTCCTCCATCTTGCAGCTGTAGAACTTATTGGAGACTTCATATCTCTCAATCCGGGTACTTTGCTTGAAACATTAACTTCAACTCCTGGAACATCTCATATGCTCCATGACGTTCAAAACGTCATTGAAGTCCCGGTTCTAAGCCGTGAAACATGGCACACTGAACTATCGAGTAGTCATCAGCTTTGCTCTGCCAGGTGTTCATAACATCTGGCGTTGCTCCTGCAGCGGGTTTGTCACCTAGCGATGCTTCCAGGACGTAATTCTTCTGTGCAGCAATGAGGATAATCCTCAAGTTACGGACCCAGTCCGTGTAGTTTCTACCATCATCTTTCAACTTAGCTTTCTCTAGGAACACATTAAAATTCAATGGAACAACAGCATGGGCCATCTATCTACAAGAACATAGACATGCAAAATACTATCAGGTACTAAGTTCATGATAAATTAAAGTACAATTAATCAAATTACTTAAGAACTCCCACTTAGATAGACATCTCTCTAATCATCTAAGTGATCACGTGATCCATATCAACTAAACCATGTCCGATCATCACGTGAGATGGAGTAGTTTTCAATGGTGAACATCACTATATTGATCATATCTACTATATGATTCACGCTCGACCTTTTGGTCTCCAGTGTTCCGAGGCCATATCTGCATATGCTAGGCTCGTTAAGTTTAACCTGAGTATTTCGCGTGTGCAAAACTGGCTTGCACCCGTTGTATGTGAACATAGAGCTTATCACACCCGATCATCACGTGGTGTCTCGGCACGACGAACTGTAGCAACGGTGCATACTCAAGGAGAACACTTATACCTTGAAATTTAGTGAGAGATCATCCTATAATGCTACCGCCGAACTAAGCAAGATAAGATGCATACAGGATAAACATCACATGCAATCAATATAAGTGATATGATATGGCCATCATCATCTTGTGCCTTTGATCTCCATCTCCAAAGCACCATCATGATAACCATCATCACTGGCTTGACACCTTGATCTCCATCGAAGCATCATTGTCCTCTCGGCAACTATTGCTTCTACGACTATCGCTACCGCTTAGTGATAAAGTAAAGCAATTACATGGCGATTACATTTCATACAATAAAGCAACAACCATACGGCTCCTGCCAGTTGCCGATAACTGTGTTACAAAACATGATCATCTCATACAATAAAATTTAGCATGATGTCTTGACCATATCAAATCACAACATGCCCTGCAAAAACAAGTTAGACGTCCTCTACTTTGTTGTTGCAAGTTTTACATGGCTGCTATGGGCTAAGCAAGAACTGTTCTTACCTACGCATCAAAAACCACAACGCGGTATAGCGATTGCTTTTGATCTTCAGAAAGAACCTTGTTCATTGAATTCGATTCAACTAAAGCTGGAGAAACATACACCCACTAGCCACCTGTGTGCGAAGCACGTCGGTAGAACCAGTCTCGCGTAAGCGTACGCGTAATGTCGGTCTAGGCCGCTTCATCCAACAATGCCGCTGAATCAAGAATCAACTAGTGACGGCAAGCAATATGTATATACCCACACCCACAACTCCTTTGTGTTCTACTCGTGCATATAACATCTTCGCATAAACCTGGCTCGGATGCCACTGTTGGTGTCGTGGTTTTGTCACGGCAGATGTCCTAGAGAAAGGACTTAGTCGTGGAGCCATCGCGACGAGTTAGCTTGAAGGGGTTAGAGCGGACACAGGGACGCAAGAGAGTTTATACTAGTTCGGCCCCTTCGATGAAGGTAAAAGCCTACGTCTAGTTGTGATGGGATTGATGGGGTTTCAATGACTAGGGAGCAAACAAGCTTCGCCTATGTCTTGAGTTGTTGTCTCTCCTTTGAACCGCCGCCGGGTCGTCCCCTTATATACACGGGCGACGCCCGTCGGTTCATAGAGTCCCAATACCGGCTCATAGATGTGTCCGGTTTGGTCTCTACTTATTCCTAACTTACAATACAAGTTACATACAAATGCCGGTTTACGGCTACAGGCCTCAAACCGACTATGGGCCTTGAGCCCTCATCTGCCTTCTTGGGTTTCAACATAGTTAACTACTGAAGAAGTTAACCCGGCCCAGATAGGCCGGTTTACGCACAGTAGTGATATCCTCAACATTAGGCCCCAGATTGATTTAAACAGGTTCATGTCAATCCTTAGCAAAAATCTTCATCTTCCACACCTTCTTGTAGTTTGTTGAATCGCCGTGATGTCATCTTCTCTGGTCGTTGTAAACCGGCATGACGTCACCTGTTATAAAGAAACTTATCCATGATACCTTTTTTTAATAGGTCTGCGACAATCGAGGCGACAACTCTGTTTCCAGACCCACGGTTCCTTGATTTTCGCGCCTGACACATGCCCCTTGCCTTATAAATAAGACCGAAGGGTCATTTCCTTTTCCCCTTTGTTCCCTTCTGCTTCGTCTTCCCCGCGTCGTCTAGCTTCGGAGCTCCGCCGCCGTCGACGACCTCTGCTCCAACCTTGGCCGCTGCATCACCCTGACTATACCAGAGCATCGCGGCGACCTTCTATTTCTTCCTCGACTCCGGTGAGTTCTTCACCTTTTCCTCCGTAGATCCGTTCTAGGGTTCCAAGTTCTTCAAGGTTCATCGTCTGCTTCGTATTCATATGATAGATCCTAGATGAACCTGTGAACCTTTGCTCTATGTAGCGGTAGTTCTTAGCATCCGCCTTTACTTATATGCCTCAAGACCATAGATCTACATGTATCTCTGCCCATTGATTCGGTACTATTCTTTTTTGAACCTTGAATATTTTCCTTATTTTCTGAACTTGCTTCAGATCCGTCGCTGTAGACAAGTCTTATGAAATCTGTTTCTGTACACTCATCTATCTGCAATCTCAATTGTTTCAATGCTTAGGTCTGGCGGTTTAACTTTATAGAAAAATTACCACACCGATATATACCATTAGTCCCCTTGTTGAACCGCCTGATGTTGTTGCTTCATAAAACTCCGGTTTAGATAGAGCTGTCTTCGGTTTAGCATTATACATACCAGTGCACTTTAATGAATGCATTCTTGAACTGGAATTACCTATCTTGTAGATTTCATCATGGCCAAGCAAGTATATGAGTGCAATTGGGTTCCTTCTCGCGTCACAGAGACTCAACTGAATAATTTAGTCCTGATCGGTGCTTTAGGCAGCAAAAACACCATACATTGGAGAGCTCCTGGCAAAGAATGCCCTCCCACACCTCAAGAAGGAGAGGTTGTCGTTTTCGTAGATCACTTAGCCCGGGGCTTTAAGCCGCCCGGTTCTAAATTTTACCGGGACGTTTTAGCTGATTTTCAACTCCACCCACAAGACACTGGTCCCAACTCTGTTACAAACATGTGTCACTTCCAAGTACTCTGTGATGTGTTTTTTCAAGAGGAGCCCACAGTGGAGTTGTTTAGAGACTGTTTCCATCTAAACCGCCGTACTAAGTTTTTTGACGGTCCCAATACATAATTGGGCAGTGTGGTGATTCAGAAAAGGAAAGAGGTCACATACCCTCACGCCAAGCTGCACAGCCACCCCAAAGAGTGGAATCAAACATGGTTCTATTGCAAAGACACCTCCCCTGCTGGTGAAAATCCTTTGCCTGGCTTTCATCCGGAGCGGCTTAGCAATACACACCCCTTTCCGCAAAGGTTGACTGCCAAGGAGAGAAGCAAATACGCTCCTCAACTATCCAAGCTCAGAGCTTTCATGGCCAATGGTTTAACAGAGTTGATCTCGCTCGCTATTGGATATCGTGGAGCATACTGCCCCTGAGTCAGTGCTCCGGTTTGATGTGCGAGTATACTGGCAGTGTTGATGACCCACTGCGACATGCTAACATCCAGCTTACTGACGAAGAAATCACAGAGGCTGTGAATAAAATGCTGAATGAACCGGAAAACGTCTGTGCTCGAACCGGCCTGCTTCCCTTCTGTGCCACCAACAAACCGCCAGCTGTAAGAATTTGATTTTTTTCCTTTTTCCTGAACCTGTTATTGATATATCTGGTCATTTTAATATCAATGTCTATTTAAAGAGGGTAATGATCCGTTTTGGAGCAAGAAACTTCCCCAGGAGAAGCCAGAAAAACCAGACAAACCAGAGCGACCAACCCGGTAAAAGACTAAAGTTGTGAAGAAGACTACCCACAGGAAAAGAACCACTGCCTCCTCTGATCCGGCCCCTGATGACGATGCGGATAATCCGAACCTTGAGGTAGAGCTTCACTCACTTGGCTTATTTGTCATGCGTCTTATTGATGATGATATTTGTTAGGATGATGCCGAAGCTAGTCATGCTGATGTTGCAGAGGTAATTATTCTCTCTTCCGATTCAGACCCTTTGCCTTCCCTAAAAATCCGTCGGGCAAACCGAAAGGTTAAATTTTCTCATCCTATTGCTTACTTGGATCCCAAATTTCTTATGAAGACCCAACAACATGAAGCTCGCCACACAACCCGGCACAGCGGCCAGGTAGTTACCTCCGCCGGTTTACCGAACAGTCCAGTTCGGAAACGCCGTTTAGAGGTCTCTAATTTTCTTGTCAGTGCTTGTCCTAAAGCGGGCTGTTTTCGTCAACCTCTTAATCCATCTGACTCGGATTATCAGGTTACTTCCCACTCATCCTCTGGCGAGTCATCGGCTACTCAGCTGCCACCGCTCAAAACGGTGCTTGGGTAAGCTATACTTATCATAATATTTCCGGTACATCACCTTGGAACATATGTTGTATTTGACTTTGTTATTCCTTTCAGGGCCAAGCCTAGGCCGAGCAAGAAGGCTCGCCTGGATAAAGCGGCCGAGGAGGACTTCATCCCTGAACCGGGCAAAACACCAGATCTTGAAGCGGCTATTCCTGAAGATATACCCAATGATCCACCACAGCGAGATGACGATCTTATTGCTGAAGAGAGGCCTATTGATACATCAAGTCCTGTCAACCAGCCCACAAGCCCCATCTGGATTGAGAAATCCACCAATCCAACAAAGCCTACTGATAAGCCAATGGCCCCAGTGCAAACCAGCGACGCCAAGGATGATGAAGTTGTTATTACTGGAATTGGCCATACAGAGCCAAGCAATCCTGTCGCTTTGTCTAAACATACTGCCAAGGAAGAACTTGCTGCCTTTGGCAAAGGCAAGTGGAATGTTGATCTGGCGACTTACGCTGCACTGAACGCCCAAGGCATCCATTCCGGCTATCTGAACCGGCTGTATACCAGTCGTGACTATGAAGCCGGTCTGGTTAACATGATGAAAGATAAATATGAGGTAACTTCCATATGCTCTTTCCTACTTGTATGTTTCAATTCTTGCCGACTCTCTTGGCCCCCAAGGGCCGGTTTGTAATCTTCTTTCAAACCGGGACTTACTAATATAAATCTTAACGACTCAAAATTCGCTGATGTAGCCCCCAAGGGCCGGTTCAACTTAGTGTAGTTAAACCGGGACTTAAGTAATTAATATCGCCGGATCATAACTTATTTGAACAAATAGCCATTAGCCCCCAAGTGCCAAGTTGAATATTTGTATTGAGCTTGGGACTTTGTAAGCAATTGAAGGATGAAGATCGAATATGCATTAGCCCCCAAGGGCCAAGTGCATAACTTGTTATGTGGTTGGTACTTCAATTCTTGTACCGTTTTGCTGAATCATATAACTGTCTGTATGCAGGCTGAGCTGAAGACCAAAGAGACCCAAATCGCCGATCTCCAAGAAAATCTGAAGTCCCAACAGACTGAAACCTCAAAAGCAAAAGAGGAGTTGACCAGCGCCTTAAGCGTCATGGAACAGCTTAAGAAGGATTTCAAGAAGGAGCGGGCGGATTGGGCTACTGAAAAATCCGCTTTAACCAAATGAGCAGAAGACGCCGAGGCTGCACTAAAACCGGTGGTGGATGAACTGACCAGCATAAAGCGGCACGTGCATGCCATGACCGCTGCTATCTTTGGTAAGCCGGTTTGATTTCTGAATTGATTCTGCCGTCTTACAGAGCTGCCAGTTTGCTAACCCTTTGTGATATTTCAGGGACACACATTGGTCATTTGGGGTCAGATGTGCGGAAGAAATTGAAAGCCGCCTATACGTTGATCGAACAACTGTACACTGGTGCACAGCGGATCATCTGTACAACATCCCACAACAAGCCGCACCCACTTTGATCCAGGACACTCTGTAGAAACTGTCGGTGCTTCCTGCCCGGGTTGAAGAGCTGAAGAAATCTGCTGCTCGAACCGGTGCGATCAATGCCTTAATCCGGGCAAAAGCTTGGGTGCTATATTTTGATCCTATTGAAGCGGCTCAGGGCTATCCCAGCTTGAAGGAAGATGGGTCAGAGTTTAGTGAAGCGAATCTGCGAGCAATAAACCGGGAGGTGCGTCCACTAGCTTGTCAATTGGCTGAAGAAGCAGACTTGTCTCATTATCAAGCCCAATATGACAATCAAAACAAGCGAGTAGCTGCACCAATTCATGAAGCGAAAAATCTTATCCCTCCAATCCGTAAGCATACTTACGCTCCCGATATTGAACCGTCGTTGCTGATCCATGATGAAGCTGTCTTTCAAGCATTAATGGGAATCGACTGGACAACTGTTGATTTCCAGCCGCTAGGTAGAGAAACTGAAGTTGAAGCGGCGCGGGATGACCCACAACCATCAGGCCAGGCTGGTGACCAAGCTTGAACCGGCAGCCGGTTTAAACTGCTTCTCCGTTGAAAAACAATGATCTTGTTTTGGGCACCGTGTTGCCTTGTAATAGGCTAGCTGATACTCTTGATCTTAATATGCCTTCGTGCATAACCACTACAACTTGTGCTTTCTTTGGGTGATGAACTTTCCAAAGTATTTTCTGCAACATAAAAATCTTAAAGTGCCACCACGGTTGTACTGTCAGGCGGAGTATGATGTCTGCATATATAAAAGCAAAATATCTGAAATTTAAGCATATGATCAAATCTTTGAGATACATAATACCTGCCATCGTTGGGCATGAAGTTGGTTTAGCCAATACTGAAGCGGAGGTTTCATAAACCCACACTGTTGGAGGAGATAGCAGCTCTTGTATATATATAATGCCGGTTTACCATGTAAACTGTGCCGGGTTATAAGACACCGTGTTACTCCGTAATAGGATGTTAACAAAAAATCAAACCGGGCAAATAGTCTCCGGATTAAAAATGAACCGTGTTCCGTCAATTGACAGTTTGAACCGGCTGAAAACTTTGTCAGTTTAAAAAAAATGCAACAAAAAGAAAGAAATATCTTTCAAAGAAAAAATGTGAAGCAAAGGCAATGATAAAACTGTTTGCAAAAAGAGGCTTATTTTAGCCAATCAGATGGCATTACCATGGTCGGACATGACCAAGCTCCCGATAGGTGTAGCTATGGTTCAAGTTAGCCAGGTCCCCAAATGAAACCATGGCATTTATGCCGATCAAGTGGCATGGCAATGGTTCGGGTTCGACCAAGCCCCCAAGTGATTCTGTGGCCTTAGGCTGATCAAGAGGCGTGACTGGTTCAGACATGACCAAGTCCCCAAGTGATCTGGTGGCTCTCGCCTATCAAGAGGTGTTGCATTGGTTCGGACACGACCAAGCCCCCAAGTGATATAACATGATGCTTTTGAAAAGCTAACTCAAGGGGTAAACCGGAGGCCACTTTAGAACAACTCCGTGTAACCACGCATGATGTAAAAGAACAGATACCCCGCTTTAGCTGAGGTTCCGGTTTATTATATTTAATCATAATATATACATTGTTGTAATATGTACATAAGTAGAGCCAATGGCTCAGGTATAGTAAGGCCAAAGATGAGCTATGTTCCACGGCCTGTTGATCTCCTCCTCTGATGTACGTGAGTCTTTATGCTCTCGAATATCGATCATATAGTATGACCCATTGTGCAGATTCTTGCTAACCACGAAAGGTCCCTCCCAAGGTGGGGATAGCTTATGCATATCAGTGTGATCTTGGATGAGCCGAAGCACCAAATCTCCTTCCTGGAAGGCTCTGGTTCTGACTCGGCGACTGTGATAACGATGAAGATCCTGTTGGTAAATCGCCGAGCGGGCGGCTGCTATGTCACGTTCTTCATCCAATAGGTCCAAAGCGTCTTGCTGTGCTGTTTCATTGTCCGCTTCAACATAAGCCGCCACACGAGGTGAGTCATGACGGATATCACTGGGGAGAACCGCCTCCGCTCCGTAGACCATGAAGAACGGCGTGTATCCTGTTGATCTGTTGGGTGTAGTATTGATGCTCCATAACACAGATGGTAACTCTTCTACCCAACAACCCGGCGTTCTCTGCAAAGGAACCATAAGCCGGGGCTTGATGCCTCTCAAGATCTCTTGATTATCCCTTTCTGCTTGACCATTGGACTGTGGGTGTGCCACTGATGAAACGTCAAGCCGGATGTGCTCTCGTTCGCAGAACTCCTTCATGGCACCCTTGGACAAATTGGTACCATTATCTGTGATGATACTGTGTGGAAAGCCAAACCGGAAAATCACTTTTTTGATAAACTGAACCGCCGTGGCCACATCACACTTGCTAATAGGTTCTGCCTCCACCCACTTTGTAAACTTGTCAACCGCCACCAGGAGGTGGGTCTTCTTATCTTTGGACCTTTTGAAAGGCCCAACCATGTCCAGCCCCCAAGTCGCAAACGGCCAAGTAGTTGGAATCATTCTCAATTCTTGAGCCAGCACATGAGCACGTCTTGAAAACTTTTGGCAACCGTCACATCATCTGACCAGATCCTCCGCATCAGCATGACCACTTAACCAATAGAAGCCATGGCGAAACGATTTAGCTACCAAAGATTTTGAACCGGCATGGTGACCACAATTTCCTTCGTGGATCTCACGCAAAATTTCACAGCCTTCTTCAGGAGACACACAACGTTGAAATGCCCCGGATACACTGCAATGATGCAACTCGCCATTGACAATAGTCATGGACTTGGACCGCCGGATTATCTATCGGGCCAGAATCTCATCCTCTGGTAACTCGCCCCGGTTCATGTATGCCAGGTAAGGAAGCGTCCTATCCAGAATGACATGAAGAGCTGCCACTAATTGAGCCTTCGGATCAGGAATAGCCAAATCCGCTTCACCAGGGAGCTTGACCGACGGGTTGTGCAGCACATCCAGAAAAACATTGGGCGGGACCGGTTTGCGCTGAGAGCCCAGCCGGCTTAAAGCGTCCGCCGCTTCATTCTTCCGTCGGTCCACGTGATCCACCTGATAGCCTTTAAAGTGACCTGCAACAATATCCACCTCACGACGATATGCTGACATGAGTGGGTCCTTGGAGTCCCAAGTGCTAGATACTTGTTGAGCCATGAGGTCCGAGTCACCGAAGCACTTAACTCGACTTAGGTTCATCTCCTTAGCCATCCGGAGACCATGGAGCAAGGCTTCATACTCAGCTGCATTGTTAGTACAAGAGAACATTAAACGGAGAACGTAACAAAACTTATCACCTCGTGGGGAAGTTAATACGACTCCAGCCCCCGAGCCTTCCAATTGCCTGGATCCGTCAAAATGGATAGTCCAGTATGTGTGATCCGGCTTTTCTTCAGGTGCATGCATTTCCATCCAATCATTGATGAAATCAACAAGTGCTTGAGACTTAACCGCCGTCCGAGGCACATACTTCAATCCGTGCGGCCCAAGCTCTATAGCCCACTTGGCAATCCGGCCAGTCGCTTCCCGGTTCTGGATGATATCCCCAAAAGGAGCAGAACTGACCACCATAATTGGGTGCCCTTGGAAGTATTGCTTAAGCTTCCAGCTTGCCATAAAAACTCCATACACGAGCTTCTGCCAATGCGGATACCTTTGCTTGGACTCAATGAGTACCTCGCTGATATAATAGACTGGACGTTGAACCGGATGCTCCTTACCTGCCTCCTTTCTCTCCACCACAATAGCCACGCTGACCGCACGAGCATTAGCAGCAACATATAGTAGTAACGGCTCCTTGTCAATGGGAGCGGCGAGCACAGGCGGATTGGCCAATTGCTGCTTTAAGTCCTCAAATGCTTCATCAGCAGCGGAACTCCAGACGAACTGATCCGTCTTCTTCAACATCTGATACGAAGGGATTGCCTTCTCACCAAGGCGGCTGATAAACCGGCTCAACACGGCAATCTAGCCTGCCAGGCGTTGAACATCATTGATACACTTCGGTTTAGCCAGGGAGGTGATGGCTGTGATCTTCTCCAGATTAGCCTCAATTCCCCTGTTGGACACCAGAAAACCCAATAACTTGCCTGCCGGTACACCAAAGACACACTTGGCCAGATTAAGCATCATCTTGTACGTCCTCAGGTTATCAAAGGTTTCCTTCAAGTCGTCAACCAAAGTCTCCTTCTCCCTGGACTTAACCAGATATCATCCACGTAAGCATGCACATTACGGCCAATTTGCATGTGAAGAAAATTTTGTACACATCATTGATAAGTTGCCTGGGCACTCTTGAGCCCAAAGGGCATAGACACATAGCAGAAGGCTCCAAAGGAAGTTATGAATGCCGTCTTCTCCTGGTCCTTAACTGCCATTTTGATCTGATGATAGCCAGAATATGCATCCAAAAAACTTAAACGCTCACAACCCGCCGTAGCATCAATAATTTGATCAATACGGGGGAGGGCAAAAGGATCTGCTGGACAAGCCTTATTAAGATCTGTGTAATCCACACACATGCGCCAGGTGTCGTTTTTCTTAAGGACCAGCACCGGATTGGCAAGCCACTTAGGGTGAAAAACTTCAACAATAAAGCCAGCTGCTAAGAGCCTGGCTACCTCTTCTCCAATCCCCTTGCGTCTTTCTTCGTTAAACCGGCGGAGAAACTATTTCACCGGTTTGTATTTAGGATCCACATTGAGGGTGTGCTCAGCGAGTTGCCTTGGTACACCTGGCATGTCAGAGGGATTCCATGCAAAAATGTCCCGATTCGCATGGATGAACTCGATGAGCGCGCTTTCCTATTTCGAATCCAAGTTGGCACTGATGGTGAACTGCTTGGACGAAACGCCAGGTACGAAGTCAACAAGCTTAGTTTCTGCTGCCGATTTGAACTTCAGGGCCGGATCATGCTCTGTAGTTGGCTTCTTTAATGGAGTCATGTCCGCCAGATCAACATTGTCCTTATAATACTTCAGCTCCTCGGTGGCACAAACCGACTCTGCGTAGGCTGCATCTCCTTCCTTGCACTCCAAAGCGATTTTACGGCTTCTGTGAAACATTATTGTCCCCTTGTGACCCGGCATTTTGAGCTGCAAATACACATAACAGGGTCGTGCCATAAACTTGGCGTAGGCCGGTCGCCCAAACAGGGCGTGATATGGACTTTGGATTTTCACCACTTCAAACGTCAACGTCTCCGACCTGGAATCATGATCATCTCCAAAGGCCACTTCCAGAGCTATCTTACCAACAGGATATGCTGACTTGCCAGGTACCACACCGTGGAACACCGTATTGGACGGTTTGAGATTTTTATCTGTTAGTCCCATACGACGGAAGGTCTCATAGTACAAGATATTAATGCTACTCCCTCCATCCATGAGCACCTTGGTGAACTTGTAACCTCCCACCTGAGGCGCCACCACCAGAGCCAACTGACCCGGATTATCAACCTGGGGAGGGTGATCCTCTCTGCTCCATATGATTGGATGTTCAGACCAGCGTAGATAACGGGGCACGGCCGGTTCAACGGAGTTGACTGCCCACCTCTGAACCTTCCGGTCTCGCTTGTCCAAGCTAGTGGTGAAGACATGGTACTGCCCACTATTCAACTTCTTTGGGTTGCTCTGGTAACCTGACTATTGCTGCTGTTGGTTGTAACCACCCTGGTTGTTCTGATTATTTTGATTATTATGTCCGCCCGGATTACCATTAAATCCTGAACCGGAATTTCCTCCACCATAACCCGGCCCGGATCCTGAGCCACCGCCGGAGCCATGATCATACCGGAAAGCATTAGAATTCTTGAACTCCTGCATAATGAAGCAATCCTTCCAAAGGTGGTTCGCTGGCACCTCCTTCATTCCATGTCTTGGACAGGGCTGGCTCAGTAAATAATTTAGGCAGTCCGGGTTAGGGTTGGGTGCTCCATTGCGATTTGGCGGTTTACCCCTGCGTCGCTGGCCCTTGTCCTGCGCGTTGGTGTTAGCCACAAAGTCCATGTTACCATCCGCTTTACGCTTGCCTCCACCACCATTGCCTGCCAAGTGATGCTGCTGACCTTTGGAATTGCTGTTCCTCTTTCCCTTCCCTGCCTTGTCGTCATCAGATTCGGGATCCTTGGTACTATCAGAATCAGCATACTTTACCAAAGCACCCATGAGGGTCCCCATGTCAGTGCAATGGTGCTTCATCCATCCCAATTTCAGCTTTAGGGGCCCAAACGGGCAGTTGCCTTCTAGGGTTAAGACTGCGGTGTCAGCGTTGATGCGGTCTGATGAATGCAACACTTGTGAGACCCGGCGCACCCAATGAGTCGTCGATTCTCCTTCCTCCTGGACACAGGCAGCTAAGTCTACTATCGACATGGGTTGCTTACATGTATCCTTGAAATTACTGATAAACCGGGCTCGTAATTGGGCCCATGAACTGATAGAATTAGCCGGTAAGCTTTTTAACCAAGTGCGGGTCGTTCCTTCAAGCATCATGGTGAAGTACTTCACACATGCCGCATCATCCACATCAAGCATATCCATGGCCATCTCATAGCTCTCCACCCATGTCTCTGGGGGTTGATCCGCCGTGTAATTTGGTACCTTGCGCGGGCCCTTGAAATCCTTGGGCAGGCGCACATTGCGTAGAGCGGGGACAAGGCAAGGCACCCCCAAAGAGCTAGAAGTAACACCGGGTTCGACCGAAATAGTTGGACGAACCAGCGTAAGCTGCCGAGCCTAATACTGTGCGGCTAACTCGGCCTCCCTGCGCGCTCGGGCCCGGTCCACCACTTCCTTAGCGTTATCAGTACCACCCGCCGGGTTGTTGCCGTGGGGTGCTCCACGTCATTCATTGCTTGACACTGCGGGTTCATCCATACGCCTTCTATATCTTCGGCTTGGACGAGGGGTCTAGTGGATCCAGTCGCGGCTGTAGGAGTACGCTTCCTGTTGGACCAAAGCTGTCCTAAGAAGCTCCTTAGCCCATCGTGTCTCTACCGCCTGCGGCGAGTCACCTTCAATTGGCATGGCCTCCAGCTGTGCAGCAGCGGCAACGAGATTGTCCATTGGGTTGGAGTAGTGACTCGGAGGTGTTGAAACAACCTGAGGTATAACAGTGTTTTGACGAGGCGGATTCATCGGACGGGGCTGAACCGGCGCATCGGTCCCAGGAGCTTCCGCCCGGTTCCCCTCCAGCGGATCACTGGTTCCTGCTCCTGGGGTGTTGAAAAGGTCTCTGGCCTCGAAAACCGAAGGCACACGGGATCGGTACTTCCTCCTCATGACTTCATGCGACGCATTCTAGTCCAACATGAGCCTGTAGGCTTGTGCGTCCAAAGCAGCCCGCTCTATGGTCATCCTGGCATTCTCAGCTGCTAGGTCCGCCTTGGCCTGGGTGATCTGTTCCTTCACCTTTGCAATCTCTGCGTTGTGGACTTCCTGATCCGTCGGATTAGCTTCTGCCATAAGCACAGCCAATGCATCAAATAGATCTGATAGAACTTGAGCCGGCGGGCGTGCAGAGCTTCCTGCCCCGGCAGCTGTCGCCGCTGCTGAACCGGAGGTTATTGGCGCGGCTGTTGAAGAATGAAGCGCTGCTTGTGTGCCGTCCATTAATATTCCAACTCGGTTGGGTAGATCAGAGGGGTCCGGAATACTGTCACCGTCGGAACAGCCCCCAATCCGGCCATCTTGTAGCTGATATAGAGATTTGGTTTCTCCGGTTGATGACTCATCGCCGGAACAAACGACGGTCTCGCTGCGAGATTCCGATCCATCCTCGTAACTTCCTCCATGGATAACTCCCATGAAGGCATGCTTCATGGCCGGTTTAACCCGGGCGGACCGCGCACGCTGAGCCGCTTCGACGAGGTCGGTGCAGATGTCCGGCTCAGGGCCTGGTTCACCGATCTTGCCGATGAAAACGTGTATGCCACCAAAGGGGACCTGGTACCCGTACTCAACTGAGCCGTCCTCGGGGCCCCAGCCTGCATCATCGATGTAGAGCTTGCCGCGACGACTCTTAGTCATCCGGCCCACAGCATAGCCCTTGAGTCCTTCAAAGCGGCCCTCCAAGAACTTGATACCATCATGCGATAGCCCCCCGGTGGGCGCCAACTGTCGTGGTTTTGTCACGGCAGATGTCCTAGAGAAAGGACTTAGTCGTGGAGCCATCGCGACGGGTTAGCTTGAAGGGGTTAGAGCGGACACAGGGACACAAGAAAGTTTATACTAGTTCGGCCCCTTCGATGAAGGTAAAAGCCTACGTCTAGTTGTGATGGGATTGATGGGGTTTCGATGACTAGGGAGCAAACAAGCTTCGCCTATGTCTCGAGTTGTTGTCTCTCCTTTGAACCGCCGCCGGGTCGTCCCCTTATATACATGGGTGATGCCCATCGGTTCACAGAGTCCCAATACCGGCTCATAGATGTGTCCGGTTTGGTCTCTACTTATTCCTAAATTACAATACAAGTTACATACCAATGCCGGTTTACGGCTACAGGCCTCAAACCGACTATGGGCCTTGAGCCCTCATCTGCCTTCTTGGGTTTCAACATAGTTAACTACTGAAGAAGTTAACCCGGCCCAGATAGGTCGGTTTACGCCCAGTAGTGATATCCTCAACAGTTGGGGAACGCAGTAATTTCAAAAAGATTCCTACGCACACGACCCTCCCGGGGGTACAAGATCGTAGCTGAGGTAACAAGCTAAACGTCGAAGTCCACGCGGAACTACTGGCGAGACTGAAGTCCCTCTACAAAAACATAAATTAAGCAAACATGAGTACAAATGTACCTGGTGTTGGGGATATTACTACTGGATGTAAACCGGCCAGGAGTGGCCGGATTAACTCTATGAAGATTAGAAGCCCAGGAAGACAAAGGACGTTGGCGCTTTATGAAGACCCAAGGCCCAAAGGCGGGTTAAGGCATGTAGACATAAACCGACATTATCATGTAAACTTGTATTGTAAGGTAGGATGAATAGAGACCGAGTTGTACACGTTGATGATCCGGCCTCGGGACTCTGTAAACCGATGGGCGTCGACCTATGTATATAATGGGACGACCCAGCGGTGGTTTAGGGACGACAGACAAAAACTCGAGAGACAGGCAAAGCGGATTCGCTCCCTGGTCATCGAAACCCTATCAATTCCATCACTACTGGAGTAGGCTTTTACCTTCATCGTAAGGGGCCGAACTAGTATAAAAGTCTCGCGTTCCTTGTCCATTTTAACCCCTTTAAGCTAACCCGTAGCGATGGCTCCATGACTAAGTCCTTTCACAAGGACATCTGCCATGACGAAACAACGACAGTTGGAGCCCACCGTGGGGCTATCACATGATGGTTTCGAGTTCTTGAAGGGCAGCTTCGAAGGACTCAAGGGATAAGCTGTGGGCTGGATGACTAAAAGTCGTCGCGGCAAGCTCTACATCGATGATGCAGGATGGGGTCTCGAGGCCGGTTCAATTGAATACGGATACCGGGTTCCCTTTGGTGGAATTCACGTCTTCATTGGCAAGATCGGCGAACCGGGCCCTGAGCCGGACATCTGCACCGACATCATCGAGACGGCTCAGTGCGCAAGCTCTGCCCCGGTTCAGCCCGCCATAAAGCATGTCTTCGTAGGTGTCATCCATGGAGCGGAATATGAGGATGGATCGGCATCTGGTGGTGAAACCGTTGTCTGCTCCGATGACGAGTATTCAACCGGAGAGACCGAGTCACCATACTAGCTGCAGGATGGCCGGATTAGTGGAGGTTCCGAGGGCATCAGTATTCCGGAACCCCTTGATCTACCAAGCCGGGTCGATGTCTTCATGGCCGGTACACAACCAGCGCAACACTCTTCTACCGCTGCAGCAATGATCTCCGGTTCAACAACAGCAACACCAGCGGGAGCAGGGGGCTCTGCGCCGCCTTCGGCTCAGGTTTTGTCTGATCTATTCGATGCTTTAGCAACGTTGCTGGCGGCGGAGGTGGACGCGGCAAACCGGGATCAGCACAACGTAGACATTGCAAAGGTGAAGGATCAGATCACTCAAGCTAAAGCGGACCTGGCAGCAGAAAATACCAGGATGGCTATAGAGCGGGCCAGATTGGAGGCTCGGGCGTACCGGCTTATGCTGGATCAGAGTGCGTCGGATGACGTCATGAGGAGAAGATACCGATCGCGCCTTACGTTGGTCTTGGAGGCGAGGAATCTCTTTAACACACCCGGAGCAGGCACCAGCAACCAACCTGTGATAAACCGGGTGGAGGCACCTGAGACCGGGGCGATGGTTCAGCCTCGTGCGACGGATCCGCCTCCTCCGCCTCGTCAAAACGACCCTCCACCACATCGTGTCTCAACACCTCTGGGTCATTATTCCAACCCATTGGATAACATCGGTGTGGCCACTTCACGATTGGCAGCTCTCCCGATTAACAGCGAGTCCCCTGTAGCGGTTGAGACACGACAGGCTAGAGAGCTCCTACATACGGCTTTGACTCGGCAGCAGGCCTATTCATATAGCCGCGAAAGGATTCATTCCACTCCTTGCCCAAGCCGGAGCTACAGCGGGCACATCGATGAGCCGGCCGTATCAAGCAGTGCGAGGAATCGTAATCCGCACCGTGGCAATAACCCGGCGGGTGGCGGTGGCAATGCCCAGGATGTAGTGGATCGCGCTAGGGCATGTCGGGAAGCCGAGTTAGCGGCGCAGCACGAGGCTCCGGTTCTTCAGCTCACGCCGGTTCATCAGTTCACTCCTTTGTCCAACAACATCGGTGGAACTAGGGGTTACTTCCAGTTCTTTGGGAGTACCATGTCTTGTTCCAGCGCTGCGCAACGTATGGTTACCCAAGGACTTCAAGGGCCAGTGTAAGGTGCCGAATTACACCGCCGATTTATCCCCTGAGTCATGGGTGGAGAGTTATGAGATGGCAATGGAGATGCTGGATGTGGACGAATCGGCGTGTGCTAAGTACTTTACCATGATGTTGGAGGGAACAGCTCGCACGTGGCTAAAAAATCTGCAAGCCAACTCTATTGGATCATGGGCCGAGTTAAGGGCCCGTTTATCCAGAACTTCAAAGATACGTGCAAACAACCCATGTCCATCGTGGATTTAGCTGCCTGTGTCCAGGAGGAAGGAGAATCAATGACCCACTGGGTGCGCCAGGTTTCGGAGATTTTGCATTCGTCGGACCGCATCAACACTGACACAGCCGTTTTAACATTGGAGGGCAATTGCCGGTTTGGACCTTTGAAGCTGAAATTGGGATGGCTTAAACGCCATTGTAATGACATGGGAACACTCATGGCGGCTCTGGTGAAGTATGCCGACTCTGATAGTACCAAGGACCCCGAGTCTGAGGATGACAAGACAGGGAAGGGAAAGAACAGCGGCAATGCCAAGGGGCAGCAACATAATCCGGCAGGTCATGGGAACAATGGTAAACGCAAGGCAGACAATAGCTTGGACTTTGTGGCTAACACCAACGCCTAGGATAACGGTCAGCGGCGTAAGGATAAACCGCCCCAGCAAGGTGGAGTGTCAGGCCCCAACCTAGAGCGCATGTTAAATCAGCCTTGCCCAAACCACGGATCAAAGGAGAGACCCGCTACGCATCTTTGGAAAGATTGCTTAATTATGCGGGAGTTCAAAAATTCAAATCTTTTTCAATATGACAATGGACCGCCCGACGGTTCAGGAGGTGGTTTCCATGGGCTGAGTTATGGTGGTGGCAGTTCCGGTTCAGGGTTTCAGGGCAACCAAACTGGACATGGCAATCAGAACAGCTAGGGCAACCAGGGAGGTTACAACCATCAGGGGAATCAACAGCAGCAACAATCCGGTTATCAGAGCAATCCAAAATAGTTGAATAGTGGGCAGTATCATGTATTCACCGCCAGCCTATGTAAGCGCGATCAGAAGCTTCATAAAAGGGCTGTTAACTCTGTTGAACCGGCGGCACCTCATTACCTGTGTTGGTCTGAACAACCCATCCTGTGGAGCCGAGAGGATCATCCACCCCGGGTTGACAATCCGGGTCATCTGGCTTTAGTGGTGGCACCCCAGGTTGGGGGGTACAAATTTACCAAGGTGCTTATGGATGGAGGAAGCAATATCAATATCCTTTACTATGAAACCTTTCGTCGCATGGGCTTAACAAGTAAGAATCTTAAACCGTCAAACACTATGTTTCATGGGGTAGTGCCTGGTAAATCGGCATACCCAGTTGGTAAGATAGCTTTGGAAGTTGCTTTCGGAGACGAACATGATTCAAGATCAGAGGTGTTGACTTTTGAAGTGGTGAAAATCAAGAGTCCATATCATGCCATGTTTGGACGGCCGGCTTATGCTAAGTTCATGGCCAGGCCTTGTTATGTTTATCTGCAGCTTAAGATGCCGGGTCATAAGGGGACCATCACGGTGCATGGAAGCCAGAAGATCGCTTTGGAATGTGAAGAAGAGGATGCAGCTTATGCTGAGTCGGTTTGTGCCACGGAGGAGATGAAATTTTACAAAGACAATGTTGATCCGGCAGATATGACTTCTTTGAAAAAGCCAACTACTGAGCATGATCCCGCACTGAAGTTTAAATCGGCTGAGGAGACTAAACTGGTTGACTTTGTTTCTGGCAATTCATCCAAGCAGTTCAGTATCAGCGCTAACTTGGATCCGAAATAGGAAGGCGCGCTCATCGAGTTCATCCGTGAGAACCGGGACATTTTTGCATGGAAGACTTTTGACATGCCAGGTGTCCCGAGGGAACTCACTGAGCACACCCTTAATATAGATCCTAAGTTTAAACCGGTCAAGCAGTTTCTTCGCCATTTCAACGAAGAAAGGCGTAAGGCTATTGGTGAGGAGGTAGCCTGGCTATTGGCAGCAGGGTTTATCGTGGAGGTCTTTCACCCTGAGTGGCTAGCTAATCTAGTGCTGGTACTTAAGAAAAATGGCACTTGGTGTATGTGTGTGGATTACACAGACTTGAACAAAGCCTGTCTAGCTAATCCTTTTGCTCTCCCTCGTATTGATCAGATTATTGATGCTACGGCGGGTTGTGACCGTTTGTGTTTTTTGGATGCTTATTCTGGTTATCATCATATCAAAATGGTAGTTAAGGACCAGGAGAAGACAACCTTCATAACTCCCTTTGGAGCCTTCTGCTATGTATCTATGCCTTTCGGGCTCAAGTGTGCCCAGGCAACTTATCAGCGCTGTGTTCAGAATTGTCTACTTAAACAGATTGGACGCAATGTACATGCATATGTGAATGATATTGTGGTGAAATCCAGAAAGGAGGAGACACTGATTGGTGACTTGAGGGAAACTTTTGATAACCTCCGGGTTTATAAGATGATGCTTAATCCGGCCAAATGTATCTTTGGTGTACCGGCAGGCAAGCTTTTGGGTTTTCTGGTATCTAACAGAGGGATTGAAGCTAATCCGGAGAAGATCACAACTATCACGTCTCTGGCTAAACCGGCGTGCATTAACGATGTTCAACGTCTAGCGGGCCAGATTGCAGCCTTAATCCGGTTTATCAGTCGCCTTGGAGAGAAGGCTATCCCTTTGTATCAGATGTTAAAGAAAACGGATCACTTCGCCTGGAGTGATGTTGCGTACGAAGCACTTGCAGATATGAAAAGACAGTTAGCCGAGCCACCTGTCCTTGCGGCTCCAGTTGATAAGGAGCCTTTATTGCTATATGTGGTTGCTAATGCCCGAGATGTTAGTGTGGCTATTGTTGTGGAGCGCAAGGAAGCTGGGAAAGAGTATCCAGTTCAATGGCCGATTTATTATATCAGCGAGGTGCTTATAGAGTCAAAACAGAGATACCCACATTGGCAGAAATTGGTGTATGGAGTTTTTATGGCAAGCCGGAAGCTCAAGCATTATTTTCAAGGTCATCCAATCACAGTGGTTAGTTCAGCTCCACTAGGAGATATCATCCAAAACAATGAAGCAACTGGCCAGATTGCTAAGTGGGCTATTGAGCTTGGACTTCACAGGCTCAAATATACACCTCGCACATCAATAAAATCCCAAGCACTTGTAGACTTCATCAATGATTGGACAGAGTCACAGGTACCAGAGGAAAAGCCAGACAACACTTATTGGACTATTCACTTTGATGGGTCCAGGCAATTGGAGGGCTCGGGGGATGGAGTCATATTAACTTCCCCACGAGGTGATAAGTTTTGTTATGTTCTCCGTTTAATGTTCCCTTATACTAACAATGCAGCTGAGTATGAGGCTTTGCTCCATGGTCTTGAAATGGCTAAGGAAATGAACTTAAGCCGGGTTAAGTGCTTTGGTGACTCGGACCTGGTGGCTCAGCAGGTGTCTAGCACTTGGGATTCCAAGGATCCACTTATGGCCGCATATAGATGAGAGGTGGATGCAGTGGTTGGTCACTTCAAGGGTTATCAAGTGGACCACATAGACCGGCGGAAGAATGAAGCAGCAGATGCTTTAAGTCGCTTAGGCTCTCAACGTAAACCGGTGCCACCCAATACCTTCCTCGATGTACTGCATAATCCGTCAGTAAAGATACCTATGGAGGATTTGGCTGTGCCTGACCCGGAGGCTCAATTAGTGGCGGCCCTTCATGTTATTCCGGATTGGACGGTCCCGTACCTGGCATACATGAACCGGGGCGAGTTGCCAGACGACGAAATCTTGGCCCGACAGATAATCCGGTGATCCAAGTCAATGACCATTGTCAATGGGGAGCTACATCATTGTAGCGTCACAGGAGCATTTCAGTGTTGTGTCTCCCCTCAAGAAGGTTGTGAGATCTTGCGTGAGATCCATGAGGGAGATTGTGGTCACCACGCCGGTTCAAAATCCTTGGTGGCTAAGGATTTTCATCATGGCTTCTATTGGTTGACGGCTTATGCTGATGCTGAGGATTTGGTAAAAAGGTGTGATGGTTGTCAAAAGTTTGCACGCCGTGCCCATGTTCCGGCCCAAGAATTAAGAATGATTCCAATAACTTGGCCGTTTGCAACTTGGGGGCTCGATATGGTTGGACCTTTTAAGAGATCCAAGGATAAGAAGACTCACTTGTTGGTAGCAGTTGATAAGTTTACCAAGTGGGTAGAGGCAGAGCCAGTCAGTAAGTGTGATGCAGCCACGGCGGTTCAATTCATCAAAAGGTGATATTCTGGTTTGGTTTTCCGCACAGCATTATCACTGATAATGGTACTAATCTGTCCAAGGGTGCTATGGAGGAATTTTTTCAACGAGAGCACATCCGGCTTGACGTGTCATTAGTGGCTCATCCCCAATCTAATGGTCAGGCAGAAAGAGCCAATCAAGAAATTTTGAGAGGTATCAAGCCCCGGCTTATGATTCCTTTAAAGCGGACGCCGAGTTGTTGGGTGGAGGAGTTACCTTCCATGTTATGGAGCATCAACACCACACCAAACAGATCTACGGGTTACACGCCTTTCTTCATGGTTTACGGAGCAGAAGCAGTTCTCCCTAGTGACATACGTCATGACTCGCCCCGCGTGGCGGCTTATGTTGAAGCTGATAATGAGAAAGCACGTCAGGACTCACTGGACCTGTTAGATGTGGAGCGTGATCTTGCAGCAGCATGTTCGGCGATTTACCAACAAGATCTGTGACGTTATCACAGCCGCTGGGTTAAAACCAGGACTTTTCAAGAAGGCGATCTGGTGCTCCGGCTCATCCAGGATCAGACTGATATGCACAAGTTATCCCCACCTTGGGAAGGGCCTTTTGTGGTCAGCAAAAAATTGCATAATGGATCATACTACCTTATTGATGTTCGAGAGCACAAAGACACACGTAAATCAGAGGAGGAGACCCAGCGGCCGTGGAATATAGCTCATCTTCGCCCTTACTATACTTGAGCCATAGGCTCTTTTATGTACATACTTATGACAATGTATATATTATAGTCAATATAATAAACCAGAGCCTCAGCTAAAGCGGGGTCTCTCTTTGTTTTACATCATGTGTTTTCATGGGGGCTTCTGTTTACAAAGCGGAGTTATGTTGATCCGGCTTGTCAAGCCACACATATAAAAGGAAATCACTAGGGGGCTTGGTCATATCTGCACCTTAGCTACACCTCTTGATCGGCTTAAAGCCAAAAGGAAATCACTATGGGGCTTGGTTGTATTTGCACCATAGCTACACCTCTTGATGGGCTTAAAGCCAAAAAGGAAATTATGTGGGGGCCAAAGAGAGTGTTGCACCAGCACAACTCAAACATAGGCACCCACCGATCACAGCTCAAATGTTGCTTAGGGGCTCTTTGCTTCTCAAAGAACAAAGAGTTTGCACCTTTGCAAAAGGCTATCAAGCCAGGATTGGAAGCCAGGTGTATTCACCTAAAACCCTGGGGTATCCTGCCTCTTTAAGTAAGCCACTCCGTCCAGGTAAACCTGGTATGACCCATCAAATGTTTGACAAGTCAATCTCATGGACCCTGAACTTGTCAAAGTTAAAACAATGAT
Organism: Triticum dicoccoides; assembly: GCF_002162155.2. Lineage (NCBI taxonomy): Eukaryota > Viridiplantae > Streptophyta > Magnoliopsida > Poales > Poaceae > Triticum > Triticum dicoccoides. The sequence continues at coordinate 503,356,740 of NC_041386.1, read as the reverse complement.
TGGTCAAAGATTGAGGTCCATCTTAAAAGGCTTTGAAAAATGGTTTAACTCAGTGGCCTGGCAGCCCATGAAAAGCCTTGATTTAGGGCCTGACAGCCCATGAAAAGCCTTGCATATTCTTCTTGTGTTTTTTGCAAAGTTGTTCCTTTTTGATATTCATAAGTATTTTCTGATAAACCGCGTTTATTAAAACCCGGCCTGACTTACAATGCTAAATTGTTAGTACATGATCAGCTATAATCCGGCTTTTTCTGTTCTGGTCTAGTTCTGACTACTAGTCACCAGTGTTATATGGTTAAACCGGTGTTTATCATAACTCGGTCTGGTTTTATCGTAAACTGGCAAACCTGCAAGGAGTCATCTACACTCCAGCTTAGTGTTATCACCTCTTTTTTGCACAGCCATGGGCGACAAGAACAAGGTAACAAGTATTTTTGTATCTTGTAAACAGCCTTGGTCCTACATCCAGGTTCTATTTTTTGGGCATCATGACCCGTCCGGCGGTAAACCGCCAGGACCCTTTTTCAATGTCTTGTATGCAGGAGCAAGTTAACATACAGCCACTGCGGATTATGAATATAAATAACAATCCCAAAAGCATGGCGAGTTATCAGTATCCAGCGACATAAGTATGCTCGATGGCATAACAGACAAAGTGTTTTGAACTAGCCTATTACAAGGCTTTTTTCAGCCCACACAGGATAAATGTTTCAACAATAAAGGGTAGGCTATGACGGGCTAAAGCGGCTCTCTGGTTCAGGATTCATCATCAGGATGACTTGACGATTGCGGATCATCTTGAGTAGGTGCATCCTCCTCCTCTCTACCTAGTGGCTGGAAATCAACTATTGTCCAATCGATTCCAGTTAAAGCTTGGAACACGGCTTCTTCACTTATAAGGGGGGGAGGATCAATGTTAGGGGCATAAGTGTGCTTACGAATTGGTGGAACAAGATCCTCTACATCATGTATCGGTGCGGGATATCTTTTCTGATCCACATCATAAACAGGCTGATAATGAGACAGATCTGTTTCATCCGCCAATTTGCTCGCTATGGCTCGCATTTCCCGTGTGAATCTTCGAAGATCGTCATTCTTGAATTCTCAACCGTCTTCCTTTACACTGGGGTAGCCTTGGCCAATTTCTGCCGGTTCAAGATCTGGAATCCATGCCTTGGCCCGGATTAGCGCAGTAACAGTGCCTGACCTTGCAGCTGATTTCTTCAGTTAATCCAACTGGGCAGGCAGCATTGACAGCTTCTCGATGGTTTCTTTTATCAAAGTTGGAGGAGGCCTGTTGTAAGAAGCAATGCAGATAGCCCGTTGGGATCCGGAATATAACTGCTCTATCAATGTATAAGCAGCCTTCAGCTTCATCCGCATATCAGAGCCCAGATGGGTAATGCGGGTCCCTGTGACATTGTAAGCATTAGTAAAACGGTAGCTGATAAGGAAAAGGTGACCTGGAAAAACGTCAGATGAGGACGCTTACCAAACACAGCAGAAGTCATAGCGTTTATTTGCTGCTTTAAACCGGTGAGTTCCTCAACCACTGGTTTCAGGGTTGCTTCTGCATCTTCGGCCTTCTTTGCTAAGTGGCCTTCTCTGTGTCCCAATCTGCACGCTCCTTCTTAAAGCTTTCCTTCAGCTTCTCCATGGCTGCTAAAGCATTAGTCAGTTCTTCCTTGGCTTTGGATGCCTCCGCTTGCTGAGATTTAATGTTCTCCTGAAGGTTGGCGGTTTGAGCATCCTTCTTACTCAGCTCGGCCTACCAAGACAAGATATATCATCAATGGGTTATGTATATTTGAAGTACCAAGCACATAACAAGTTATGCACTTTGTACTTGGGGGCTAATGCCTATTTGCTCTGTTATCAGAAATTTTTGCAAGTCCCAAGTATAATGAAAGCATTATCCTTGACACTTGGGGTCTAATGTACATCTGTTCACATTGAAGCATTGGTTAAAGACCCGGTTTACCTTGGAAAGCTAAATCGGCCCTTGTGGACTACACAGGCGAAAAGTACAGGAACACAATGATAAAGTACCGGTTTATTTTAAAGACTACTTGACATGTGAAAGATAAGCATGCAAGGGTTAATATATTACAAAGTCCCGATTTATGATTGCCATCATAAACCGGCCCTTGGGGGCTACTAGAGTTGGTACTTACAAAATGGATTTAAGAAAGAAAAAGTGATTAAAGTACCTCATAGCGCTCCTTCATCAGATTCACTAAGCCGGCTTCATAGTCACGGTTTGAGTGCAGACGGTTTAGAAAGCTAGAGTGGAGTTCTTGAGCACTGAGGTGGGCATAGCTTGATAAATCGGTGCTCCATTTGCCTTTTTCCATGGCAGCACGCTCTTCCTTGGCACTATGTTTTTCCAAAACAACAGGATGGCCAGGAGAGGTGTGGCCAACACCCGTAATGATAACTTCATGTTCCTTGTCACCAGCAGCTTTTTCTGGAGTTGATGGAATATCAGCTGCCTTCACTGGACTAGAAGGTCTGTCATCAATCCGGACTGGACTTGCCGGTTTATCATCTTGCACAGTGGTATCAACTTCTGCTTGTTCATCAATGTTATGATCTTGAGGGGGCGGTTCATCTATTGTGGCCTCAGTATTTGGACCTTCCAGTTCAGTAGTCAGATCTGGTCCAATCACCACATGGTCTTCAGACGGGTTATTCACCTGAGCCTTCTTACTAGGTCTGGCTTTGGCTCTAAAAAACAGATGCATAGGTTAGCATAGCATATAAAGTGTGAAACATCAAAAAGATTGAGTTGAAATACTTACCCAGCAACGGTCTTAAGAGGAGGGAGTTGTGTGGTTGTTGATTCGCCGGATGATGAAGGAGGTGTCACCTGATAATTCGAACCAGATAGATTAAGAGGTTGTCGAAAATAGCCGGCCTTGGGATAAGAAGTGTCAGAAGTGGGTGAGACCTCAGGTCGGCATTTTCGAACCAGGGTGTTCGGTAAACCAGTCGAAGTGACTGTTTGGCTGCTGTGCCGGGTTGTGCGGCGAGCCTCGTGCTGCTATTTCTTCAAAAGAAATTTTAGATCCAAGTGAGCAAGAGGGTGAGAAAATCTTACTTTCCAGACTGCTTGACAGATTTTTTGTGTTGGTAGAGGGTCTGAACCAGAGGAAAGGATAATTAACTCTGCATCGTCAGCTTGGCTACCCTCAGCGTCCTCCTGATAAATATCATTGTCAATGAGGTGCATGAAAAGTGAACCAAGTGAATCAAGTTCTACCACTGCTTCCGGTTCATCAGGGTCATCATCAAGCCCTAAACCGATGGGTTCAGGTACCTTTCTCTTCGTGGTTTTCTTGACAGCTTTTGTTTTAGGTCGAGAAGGCTTCACTTCTTTCTCCTGAGGTTTCTTTTTCCAGAACGGATCATCACCCTGTTTAAAATGGGCAGAGGGTATTCAAAGTTGCATAGTTCAAAAATATCAGGTGTAAAGCGGAAGCAAAAACAATACTTACAGCGGGCGGTTTGTTCTGTGTGTAAAAGGAGCTTAACCCGGTCTTGCTACAGACAGCTTCCGGTTCATTCAACATTTTCTTGACAGACTTAGTAACTTCCTCATCTGTTAGCTGAATGTCAGTATGACGTTGGGAGTCTTTCACGTCACCGATGTACTCGCACATTAAACCGAAGCGACGGCTTAACAGCAAGATACTCCAGGATATCCAGCAACGGACGAAGTCCACACCTGTTAAACCGTTGGCCATAAAAGCTCTAAGCTTGGCGAGTTGTGGTGCGTACGAGGCCCGTTCCTGGGCCCTTGGTCATTGCGGAGGCGGATGAGTATTGGTGAGCCGGTGAGCACGGTAACCCGGCAGACGGTTCTCATATTAGGACAGGTGTCCATGCAATAGAACCAAGTTTGATTCCACGCCTTTGGGTGACTGTGAAGTTTGGCGTGAGGAAAACTAACATCCTTCCTTTTCTGAATGGAGACGCCACCAAGTTCAGTATTGGGCCCGTCTACGAATTCAGTGCGACGGTTTAAGTGGAAGAAATCCTAGAATAACTCGACAGTTGGTTCTTTTTGTAGATATGCTTCACAAAAGGCTGAAAGTTGCAGATATTGGATACAGAGTTGGGTCTAATATCTTGAGGATGGATCTGAAAGCTGGCAAGTACATCCCGGAAAAACTTGGACCCAGGCGGTTTAAAACCAAGACTTATATGATCAGCAAACACCACTACTTCACCCTCTCTAGGGGTAGGAGGATTTTCCGGCCCAGGAACTTGCCACCGGATTTCATTTTTCTTCGGTAAGGTACCAATTTTGACCATTCCGTTCAGTTGCTCCTTAGTAACCCGGGAAGGGACCCAGTTGCAGGAATAGAACTTTTTAGCCATTACAAGTGAAGAGATGGAAAGAAAACAATACCGGTTTATGATTCATTAATAACAAAGCATATGGTACAACAGGTTGAGGAGAAAGGAATTCAAGCATGTAGTATTGATAAACCGGGGGAGGTTATAAACTGCCTACGACGAGTGTTTTTTAAGTGGCAAAGCGATGAACGGTTTACAAGGGGACTAATGGTATATGCCGGATTATCATACTTCCAAAAATTAAACCGCCTATATTGGTATGAACTATGAAGAGTACATGTCTATAAATGCCTAAGTGAAGGAAAACAAGTTTCACAAGAGTTATACGATGATTTCAGATCTGTCGTATGACAGAAAACTAGAATATATTCAGACCTAAATTTCAGATACCGGTTTATCAGGTTTAGATGAGTTTTTCCTATATGAAGAGGATGGTATGATAAGGAAAGGGGAGAGTATGGCTACGATCGCACAAAGAGCTAATAGATCTAACTAGTCTTTGATGCTACGGGGAAGGAAAGAGAAGAATAGTGACGGAGCTTCGATGAACTCCGATGAACACTTAAACCCTAAGTGGATCTACAAAGAAAAGGGAGAAGACGTACCAAGGATGTTGAAGTAGAAGAGGTGCGCCGCATTTTTCTGATCCAGTCAGGTTGATGCTGCGGCCAATGATGAGGCAGAGACGAAGCGGCGGCGCTCAGGTGCAGAGGCGTCGCGAGGAGGAAGAAGAGAGGAAAGGGCAATCGAAGGAAAAGGAAGGGGTCCTCCGCCCTATTTATAAGGAAAAAGAGATAAGTGACAGGCGCGGGAATCGAGGAGCCCAAAAAATGGATAGATAACGAGATTGTTGCCTCGATTGTCGGATGCTTATTAATAAAAGGGATATCTTCAGCTTTAAATAAGCAGGTGATGTCACGGCGGTTTACTACAAATCTGGAGGATGACGTCAGGGCAGTTTACAATATTTATGTGAAGGTGCAAGGGCAGGAATTTTTCTAAGTATTGAGGATTGACATGAACAAGTTCAAATCAATCTGGGGCCTAATGTTGGGGATATTACTACTGGACCGGATTAACTCTATGAAGATTAGAAGCCCAGGAAGACAAAGGACGTTGGCGCTTTATGAAGACCCAAGGCCCAAAGGCGGGTTAAGGCCTGTAGGCATAAACCGACATTATCATGTAAACTTGTATTGTAAGATAGGAGGAATAGAGACCGAGTTGGACACGTTGATGATCCGGCCACGGGACTCTGTAAACCGACGGGCGTCGACCTATGTATATAAAGGGACGGCCCGGCGGCGGTTTAGGGACGACAGCCAACAACTCGAGAGCCAGGCAAAGCGGATTCGCTCCCTGGTCATCGAAACCCTAGCAATTCCATCACAACTGGAGTAGGCTTTTACCTTCATCGTAAGGGGACGAACCAGTATAAAACTCTCGCGTCCCATGTCCGCTTTAACCCCTTTAAGCTAACCCGTAGCGATGGCTCCACGACTAAGTCCTTTCACAAGGACATCTGCCGTGACGAAACCACGACACCCGGCAAGACTTACATCAGAACTATCTACATATGCATCAGTATCAACAAAGGGGGTGGTGGAGTTTAACTGCAACAAGCCAACTTTCACTCGATGGCTATCCTGAACTACGACTGCAAGTAACTCTTTTGAGGTGGCGCACACGAGTCCACATATTCACCATATCAATACACCACTATGGATCCGCTCCCGTCTCCCTACGAGAAGGCCATCCATAGCACTCACTCTTATCTTGTGAGTTTTAGAGTATCCACTTTCACTTGTCTATGAACTATACATGCAACCCAGAGGTCCTTTACCGCGGACGCGGCTATTCGAATAGATGATGTTAACCCTGTAGGGGTGTACTTCTTCACACACGCTCTCACCACTTATCGCCATGTACACGTCATGTATCTCGGCAACCTTGAAGCGGAAGCCTGATGAGGGTGTCAGCCACGACCTAACTAACCACATAAGTCCCTAGTCCAGGTTTATCGCCTATTCAGGTTCCATCCGCAGGGAGTCCGCCCGAGGTTTCCACATACGGCCCTGAACGATGTGTACAGGGTTCCGCGACACCAAACGGGTGCCCGGCATACCCGGCCACGTGCCTACTGCATCATAGCCCACCCCTCGGGTCACTATTGCGCACAACCTCCAGCAACTACAAACACCAGAAACTACTTGTAACTCCTGGACAGAGGAAAAGGGCGGCTAATAAGTTGAGAGGGTAAATTAAGGATCCCAATGAGTGGTAGTAGTTGTTCATGGATCACAAACACAGAACTCGGTTCCTGAGGACGGCTTCAATGAGATAACCCACCATGTACTCCTACATGGCCTCTCATCACTACCTTTACCAAATCGTGTTCACACACTTAGCACACACATAGTAGGACATGTTCATCACCATTCCAATTCATCACGGATGAATCAGACCTGACTCAACTCTAAGCAGTAGCAGGCATGACAAACAAGCATGAATGAGTAGGCACATCAGGGCTCAAACAACTCCTACTCATGCTAGTGGGTTTCATCTATTTACTGTGGCAATGACAGGTCATGTAGAGGAAAAGGGGTTCAACTACCGCAGCATGTAACAGTTGAATCGTTGTTGTCCTAATGTAGTAAAAGAGAGCAGGAGCGAGAGAGTGGGATTGTATCGGAATGAACAAGGGGGTTTTGCTTCCCTGGCACTTCTAAAGATAGTAATAGCTCTTCATCAGTGTCAACGATCACAACATCGGAACAATGTCCACTAAGAGGGGACAAATACTAGCAAACAGAGAATGAACACAATCAATGCAATGCTCAATATGATGCATGATCAGGACATGGCAAAATGAGTGTGTTGGGCTAATGCAACTACAACCAGCTGGGTTTGAGTCATTTTGAACCAAAGGTTCAATCCCAAACTCAACTTTAAAAAGTGCCTTATCATGTTTGTCACTAAACAGCAAGGTTAAGTTGCTAAAACATGCATAAAACCAATACAGATGGATAGATTGGATTTTTTTGATCATTTTTCATATATAACTTATTTCATTCTGAGTTATGGTTGAATTTCTATGAATTTAGAAGTTTTGGACATTTTCTAGAATTTCTGAAATATTTTAAATACAGAAACTATTTACTGCATCAGCATGACATCAACATTGCGTCAGTAGGTCAACGGGGCTAGTCCAGGTCAAACCTGATGCTGGGGCCCACATGTCAGTGTCTAACTAACTAACCTAAGTTAATTAGTGTTAACCTAATACTAACTAAAAGTGTCAGGGGGTGGCCCATGAGTCGGTGACTCATCTAATTAACTAAGTTAATTAACCCTAATCAAAACTAACACTAATTAAGTAGGGCCTGGGCCCACACGTCAGGGACCCAGGGGAGGTCAAACCCCCTGGTTAGCAGGGTCAAACACGCCGGTGACTCGACGCCGGTGAGGTCAAACGTGGCGGTGATGCTCAGAATTGCTCCTCCGGCGACAAAATCAATGGTGGAGCCCATCCACGAGTAGCTGGAGCCCGCGCGCATCGAGTGGTGGCAGTGGGAGGTGCTAGGGTGGCTGGAATCTTCGTCGGCGTCGACCATGGCGGCTGTCGGAGCTCGGTTGAGCTCGGGGTCGAGGCTACAATGGCCTTGGCGATGTGGGGTTGGCACCTACGGCTTCTACGCGGTGTGGCAAGTACGTTGGACACATGCCTGGGACCAAATGGTCACTGGAGCGTCACCGGCGACGAGCGCAGGCGGTGGCGTGTTTCGATCACGGTGGGGAACAACACTACGGCAAGCGATCGACCATGGGGACAGGGGAAATGGCGGAGGACCTCACTTCGAGGTCGAAGCGCAGCTCAGTGCGCTCGGGGTCGACCTGGTAGCGGTGAATTTGTACATGGTGTCCGGTGGCCATGCAGGGAAGACGAGCTCGATGACGAGGCTTCAAGGCGTCCGGGGTCGTGTAGTTCGGCGTAGAGGTGCGCGGCAGCGAGGCGGAGCTCGTGGGCTAGCGGGATGGGCGCGGGGATGCTGGTGGCCGCGGTGGTGTTCATCAGCGTACTCTGGCTCGTTCAGGCGGCCGCGAAGGAGAGAGAAGAGGAGAGGGAAGAGGCCCGGGGAGAGTGGGAGAGAGGTCGGGGGGCTGCGTGCCGTCTCCAGGGGTCGCGGGAGCAAGCAGGGAGGCAGGAGGTGGCGTGCGGTGGCCGTGCACGCGTCAGGCACGCGCTGTGCATCCAACTGGTGGGAGGAATAAGACCTCCCTGCCACGGGTGGGCTGGGCCAGCCAGATGGGCTGCCAGGTGAGTGCTACCTCTTGAGCACTGCGTTGGTTTTCCCTTGAAGAGGAAAGCGTGATGCAGCAAAGTAGCATAAGTATTTCCCTTAGTTTTTGAGAACCAAGGTATCTATCCAGTAGGAGGCCACACGCAAGTCCCTCGTACCTACACAAACAAATAAGAACCTCGCAAGCAACGCGATAAAGGGGTTGTCAATCCCTTCACTGTCACTTACGAGAGTGACATCTGATAGTGATAATAATAATAAGATAAATATTTTTGGTATTTTTATGATAAAGATTGAAAGTAAAGATTGCAAAATAAAAGAGATTGGAAACTTGTATGATAAAAGATATAACCGGGGGCCATAGGTTTCACTAGTGGCTTCTCTCAAGATAGCATATGTATTACGATGGGTGAACAAATTACTGTCGAGCAATTGATAGAAAAGCGAATAATTATGAGAATATCTAGGCATGATCATGTATATAGGCATCACATCAGTGACAAGTAGACCGACTCCTGCCTCCATCTACTACTATTACTCCACACATCGACCGCTATCCAGCATGCATCTAGAGTATTAAGTTCATAAGAACAGAGTAACACATTAGGTAAGATGACATGATGTAGAGGGATAAACTCAAGCAATATTATATAAACCCCATCTTTTTATCCTCGATGGCAACAATACAATATGTGGAATTTCCCTTTCTGTCACTAGGATCGAGCACCGCAAGATTGAACCCAAAGCTAAGCACTTCTCCCATTGCAAGAAAGATCAATCTAGTAGGCCAAACCAAACTGATAATTCGAAGAGACTTGCAAAGATAACCATACATAAAAGATTTCAGAGAAGAATCGAATATTGTTCATAGATAGACTTGATCATAAACCCACAATTCATCGGATCTAGACAAACACACCGCAAAAAGTGTTACATCGAATAGATCTCCAAGAAGATCGAGGAGAACTTTGTATTGAGATTCAAAGAGAGAGAAGAAGACATCTAGCTAATAACTATGGACCCGAAGGTCTGAAGTAAACTACTCACACATCATCGGAGGGGCCATGGAGTTGATGTAGAGGCCCTCCATGATCGATGCCCCCTCCGACGGAGCTCCGAAGAAGTCCCCAAGATGGGATCTCTTGGGTACAGAAGGTTGCGGTGGTGGAAATAGGGTTTCGTGGTGCTCCTAGATGTTTTCAGGGTATATGAGTATATATAGGAGGAAGAAGTAGGTCGGTTGAGCCACGAGGGGCCCACGAGGGGGAGGGCGCTCCCAGGGGGTAGGCGTGCCCCCTGCCTCGTGGACTCCTCGTTCGTTTCTTGACGTCCACTCCAAGTCCTCTAGATCACGTTTGTTCCAAAAAATCACATTCCCGAAGGTTTCATTCCGTTTGGATTCTGTTTGATATTCCTTTTCTGCGAAACACTGAAATACGCAAAAAACAGCAATTTGCACTCGGCCTTGGGTTAATAGGTTAGTCCCAAAAATAATATAAAAGTGTAAAATAAAGCCCATTAACATCCAAAACAGATAATATAATAGCATGGAACAATCAAAAATTATAGATACGTTGGAGATGTATCAGTGAGCGCCAGGTAAGTGCTTTCTCCCCCTCTCTTTTCTATTTCTTTATGTTTTCTACTTTCTGCAATTGGTTTTGACTTAGCAAAAATGCCAAACCACTTTGTAAAATGCTCAAAATATTTGAGGCACTTGGGAAATTATTTCCCACAGCCCTCAAATGCTTTCAAGATTATTTGGACATTTAAAAAATATTTATAGAATTTAATTGTGCAAATTAAAATACTTATGAATTAGCTCCAAAATCGAGAAATGTCCTAGAAATGTGTGCATCATTTTTGGGAGAAGTTTTCACCCATTCTAAAATTGATGAACTTTTCTAAAGGCCATTTTGGGTAGATGGAAAAGATTTAATTTGACCCTAGTTGTATTTCATTTGCTGCTAGGGTTTATCACCCATTTCAAGTTTAATTAAAACTTAGACATGATGCAACACAAGATGCTAGCACTAAGCATTACCAGAACTAGGGGTGTGACAAAACTAGTGACACTCTGTTTGTCTATGTATTCACACATGTACTAAGTTTCCGGTTAATACAATTCTAGCATGAATAATAAACATTTATCATGATATAAGGAAATATAAATAACAACTTTATTATTTCATCTAGGGCATATTTCCTTCAAACTCCCCCAAGCTTAGACCTCGCTTGTCCTCAAGCGGAAGCCGATATCGAAAAATATGTCCACATGTTTAGAGATATAGGTGTTGATAAAATAAAATACGGACATGAGGGCATCATGATTATTCTTAGAATAGCAACACACACACACACACACACACACACACACACACACACACACACACACACACATATATATATATATATATATATATATGCTAAAGTAACAATCTATTCACAATGTAAAGTATGAATCAGAGACTTCATTGAGAAACTAGCAAACTATAATCTCAGTCATTGAAGCAATTGCAATTTATCATAACATCGGAAATAGTCAATATAAGAGCTTTTCAGCAAGTCCACATACTCAACTATCATTCAGTCTTTCACAATTGCTAACACTCACGCAATACTTATGGGTATGAAGTTTTAATCGGACACAGAGAAAGATAGGGGCTTGTAGTTTTGCCTCCCAACCTTTTACCTCAAGGGTAATGTCAACAATAATGCTTTCTGAAAACCCACACCCAATTAGATATATATATATATATATATATATATATATATATATATATATATATATGGATCTTTCCAACACATAGTGCTTGCCAAAGGATAAAGTGTAAAAAGGAAAGGTGAAGATCACCATGACTCTTGTATAAATTATAAGACAAAAATAAAAGATAGGCCCTTCGCAGAGGGAATCAGAGGTTGTCATGTGCTTTTATGGTTGGATGCACAAAATCTTAATGCAAAAGAACGTCACTTTATATTGCCACTTGTGATAGGGACCTTTATTATGCAGTGTCACTTTTATTTCTTCCATATCACAATCTCGTATAAAGCTTATTTTCTCCACACTAATAGATCATACATATTTAGAGAGCAATTTTTATTGCTTGCAACAATGACAACTTACTTGAAGGATCTTATTCAATCCATAGGTAGATATGGTGGACTCTCATGGCAAAACTAGGTTTAAGGATATTTGGAAGCACAAGCAGTATCTCAACTTGGTGCAAATGATTTGGCTAGCATGAGGGGGAAAGGCAAGCTCAACATGTTGGACGATCCATGACAATATAATATGTTTCGGATATAAGAAAACATAACCCATTACGTTGTCTTCCTTGTCCAACATCAACCTTTTTGCATGTCATATTTTAATGAGTGCTCACAATCCTAAAATATGTCCAAGATAGTATATTTATATGTGAAAACCTCTCTTTCTTTATTACTTCCTATTAATTGCAATGATGACCAAAACTATGTTTGTCAGCTCTCAACAACTTTTATTCATCATACTATTTATATGTGAAGTCATTAATCTCGATAAGATCAATATGATCTCTTTATTTCTTTTTATTCTTCCCCCTTTTTTCTTTTATTCCCTCAAGATCATAGCAAGATAACCAAGCCCTCGACTCAAGACTAATATTTATTATATATAGCTCATGGACTCGATTACATAGATAAGGATCAACACAAAACTCAAAGCTAGATCATACTAAACTTTATTCTACTAGATCAAGATATAATCAAAAGGATCAAACTAAGAAAAATGGTAAAGGTAGAAGTGTGATGGTGATATGATACCGGGGCACCTCCCCCAAGCTTGGCAGTTCCCAAGGGGAGTGCCCATACCCATGTATTTATGCCTCTTTCTTCGGAGGTGGTGATGTTGGAGTTGTTGATGATGTAGGCTTACCGTCCATCTTCCAAGGCATAGGCTCACCATCATAGAAGGATGATTGTAACACCCTAGATGCGACTATAGCTCCCATGTGTCGAGGCACGACTTAGAGACATAATCGCATTGAAGGCATATGTCGCAAGTTAGGCAATCTTCACAACATCCCATGTAACATGATAGTAAAAGGGGAGATAACATAGTTGGCTTACACTCGCCACGTCAATCAAGTACATAAATAACATTACATCATCCAAACACTCATGGCCCGACTACGGCACCAAAATAAAAGAGAACCCAACATGCGACAACGGTCCCAATCACCCCCAACTGGGCACCACTACTGATCATCGAGAAAGGAAACAGAGTAACGTTGAGAGTCTTCGTCGAACTCCCACTTGAGCTCAAACGTGTCTCCTGGAGCGGAATCATCAGGCCCTGCATCTGGTGTAATAGTAATCTATGAGCCACAGGGACTCAGCAATCTCGCACCCTCGCGATCAAGACTATTTAAGCTTATAGGTATGGCAAGGTAAATATAAGTGGAGCTGCAGCAAGCGACTAGCAAATATGGTGGCTAACTTATTCGCAAAAGAGAGAGCGAGAAGAGGAGGCAAAGCGCGAGCGAGAAACTAAAGAGCAACCTACGCAAACATTACTCCAACACCGTGTCCACTTCCCGGACTCCGCCGAGAAGAGGCCATCACGGTAACACACTCAGTTGATTCATTTTAATTAATTAAGGTTCAAGTTATCTACAACCGGACATTAACAAATTCCCATCTGCACATAACCGCGGGCACAGCTTTCGAAAGTTCAAATCCCTGCAGGGGAGTCCCAACTTAGCCCATGACAAGCTCTCACAGTCAACGAAGGAATAGACCTCCTCCCAAGACCTTCCGATCAGACTCGGTGTCTCGGTTCTTCAAGACACTTCGATAGGTTAAAACAAGACCAGCAACACCGCCCGAATGTGCCGACAAATCCTGATAGGAGCTGCACATATCTCTTTCTCAGGGCACACTCAGATAAGCAATCCGTACAACTAAAACCAGCCCTCGAGGTTCCCTGAGGTGGCGCTGCAAGGGGCTCTAGTTTGGACCAACACTCAGAGGAGCACTGGCCCGGGGGGGGGGGGGTTAAAATAAGATGACCCTTGAGTCTGCAGAACCCAAGGGAAAGAAAAGGCTAGGTGGCAAATGGTAAGACCAATGTTGGGCATTGCTGGAAAAGCTTTAATCAAGGTGAACTATCAAGGGGTTCCCATTATAACCCAACCGCGTAAGGAACGCAAAATCCGGGAACATAACACCGATATGACGGAAACTAGGGCGGCAAGAGTGGAACAAAACACTAGGCGAGAGGCCGAGCCTTCCACCCTTTACCAAGTATATAGATGCATTAAGATAACATAGCAATATAATGATATCCCAAACAAGTAAATAAATGATCCAACAAGGAAACGGCCTTCAATCTTCACCTGCAACTAGCAACGCTATAAGAGGAGCTGAGCAAAGCGGTAACATAGCCAATCAACGGTTTGCTAGGACAAGGTGGGTTAGAGGTTTGACAAGGCAATTTGGGAGGCTTGCAAGCAAGTGGTAGGCATCGTAGCAATGGCATAGCAAAAGAGCGAGCAAACTAGCATAGCAAAGATAGTAGTGATTTCGAGGGTATGATCATCTTGCCTGCATAGTTGTTAGAGTTGACTGGATCCTCAAAAAGCAAACTCAACGGGCTCCTCATTAGCGAACTCGTCTCCCGGATCTACCCAAACAAGACAAACAAGCAACAAGGACACAATCAACCACGTGCAAGACCAAGCAATATAATGCAATGATGATATGCTATGCGGAATGCGATGCGGGATGCAAAATGCAAGATATGACCGGAAATGCATGAACCTGGTCTCAACTTGGAAAACCAAGTGTGCCACTGGAAAGATGAGATGAAATCGCTTGAAAACAATATAAAGAACGCCGGAATCGGAGTTACGGTTTGGAAATGGCAAGCGATTTAAAAATGACACCGGTCTGCGATTTACAGCAAGTAGCCATCTAAATGCAATGAGATGAACATGCTACAGCACCCAAACATGACAACAAAATACATGGCAGGGATGCACACAAGATGCTTAACAAAAGTCTAGCACTGAGCTACGGCCAAATCATCCATTAACAGGTTCAAACAAGCATGGCAAAAATGCAAATGGCAAACAGATCTCAGACTTAGTGAAATCAACACTTGTCTGGAATTTCAGATCAGGTAGCCCTCTTCGGAGCAACAAAACTACATGCTACAGGACCTGAACATGGCAAAGTAAAACATGGCATGGAGCTACTCAAAGAGCTTAACAAAAGTCCCTTAGTGACCTTGAGCCAAAAGGGATCAGAAAATACAATTGCAAGCATGTGAACATAGCAAAAACATAATCAGTTTTCATACTTAGTGAAAACTGACACATGCTGAAATATAACTCAAGTAGGCATGTTTACGAGCTCGATGCACTCACCACGGTGCAAGTCATGGCAAGACAAGCATACACCCATCCAGAAGGCACAAAATTCAAGCTAGACATGGCAAGAACAATAGCATAGCATGCACGATCAACTACAACATCACCGGCAAAATTGCAAACAAGTTGACAATCTGCCCAGACTCACAAAGTAGCAAAAGTAGAGCTCGATTGACTCAAGCTAGGGTGCTCCATAATTGCAAACAAAGGCATGGATGGATATAGCACTACAATATTAACAAAACTCCCTTACTGATCATCCTCAAAAGAGGCACGGATCACTAGGAAACAACAAGAACATATGGCATCATGAGATAAACAGCTCCAGGACTTAGTGAAATTACTGAGTCCCTGAAAACAGAATTAGCAAGTGCACCACTTTGAAAGCTTGCACAAGACACCACACACATCCTAAAAATACATGGTTTGCACCTCTGGAAAGATGACAAAACCCTTAACAAAACGTAAGTAGAACTCACGGGCATATCATGCACACAATAATCATGGCAAAAAATGACAAAAGTGCTAAACGGAGTAGCAGATCTGACAATTAACTCAAGTATCCCTATTCTAACAGCATTTCGGGCATCAAGATGAACTCAAATGAAAATTATGCAATGGAACGAAATGATGTACTCTCTGAGATGAACATTTTGCTATGCTATATGCATGAATCGGAGCTACGGATGCAAAGTTACGGAGCCGCGAACATGTGCATATGGACTGAGAATTTCGGGACTTAGACAAAAAAATCAACCTCTAGGGTTTACTGTTCATCCCGATCCAGATCTGGGCACGTAAATCGAGGAATGTCGGAGCTGCACTGTTCGCCGGAGTAGGGGGGCCGCGGTGGCCGGAGGAAGGCGGAGGCCGGCCCGGGTGGTCGCCGGCTCGGGCTACGGGCGCGGCGGGGGAGCGCGGTCGGTGGCGGAGT
>NC_041386.1:503330641-503340013 GCF_002162155.2 Triticum dicoccoides | reverse complement strand
CAGGACAGGTCGGACACGTCCGGCCCGAATCGGACGTGTCCGGCGGCGAGAGGTGGAAGACGACTAGGGTTTCGGGGAGGGGGATCCGAGATATTTCGAGGGGGGCCTATTTATAGGCATAGAGGGAGCTAGGAGAGTCCAAAAGAGGTGCGGTTTTCGGCCACGTGGTCGTGATCGAACGCTCTAGATGATGGAGCAGAGTTTGGTGGGTTTTGGGCCAAAATGGAGGGGTGTTGGGCTGCAACACACACGAGGCCTTTTCGGTCCCTCGGTTAACCGTTGGAGTATCAAACGAAGTCCAAATGATATGAAACTTGACAGGCGGTCTACCTGTAGTAAACCAAGGCCGCTTGGAAAGTCTCGGTCCGATCCGGAAATGTTTAATCCCCACACACGAAAGAAAGCTAGAAATGGCCACCGGAGGAGAACGAAGCGCCGGAATGCAAAACGGACAACGGGGAAAATGCTCGAATGCATGAGACGAACACGTATGCAAATGCAATGCACATGATGACATGATATGAGATGCATGACAATGACAACAACACACGGAGACAAAAACCCGAACCCGAGGAAATAAATATAACTTAACGCCGGAAACGGCAAGAGTTGGAGTACAAATAGGGAAAGTTACATCCGGGGTGTTACAACACTCCACCACTACAAAAGGATCTCGCCCCAAGATCTAGGACTGAAAGATCGCGTTCCCAGGTAGCTTCACGGTCGGAATGGTGTGACCACTTGACTTTGAGAAATTTGATCGACTTGTTGCGAGTCTTGCATTCAGTCTCTTCAAGAATAGCAACTGGGTGCTCACGATAAGAGAGATCTTCTTGGAGCTCAATGTCCTCGAAGTTGACGGTGCGGTCAGGAGTCTTGAAGCACTTTCGAAGCTGAGAGACATGGAACACGTCATGAACATTTGCAAAATTTGAAGGAAGCTCGAGTTGATAGGCGAGGTCGCCTCTCTTGCTGACAATCTTGAAAGGTCCCACGTATCTAGGGGCAAGCTTCCCTTTGATACCGAAGCGACGAGTACCTTTCATAGGAGAGACACGGAGGTAAACATGATCTCCGATCTCGAAAGCCAAATCGCGGTGCTTACTATCGTAGTAGCTCTTCTGGCGAGATTGGGCTGCTTTGAGGTTATCACGAATGACTTTGCACATTTCTTCTGCCTCTGTGATTAAGTCATTACCCAAAAGCTGAGATTCACCGGTTTCAGCCCAGTTGAGAGGGATACGGCACTTCCTGCCATACAGAATTTCAAATGGGGCCTTGCCCGAACTTGCTTGAAAACTATTGTTGTAGGAGAATTCAGCATAAGGAAGACAATCCTCCCATTTCATGCCGAAAGAGATCACACAAGCCCTGAGCATATCTTCAAGAATCTGGTTGACACACTTGACTTGACCGCTAGTTTGAGGATGGAAAGCTATGCTGAAGCGGATGTTGGTGCCCATGGCCTTCTGAAAAGAATCCCAAAACTTCGAGGTAAAGATGCTGCCACGGTCTGAAGAGATCACTTGAGGAATACCGTGCAGAGAGACAATATGAGAGGTATAGAGTTCCACCAATTGAGCTGCAGTGATCGACTCTTTGATAGGCAGAAAATGAGCCAATTTGGTGAGTTTGTCGATGACAACGAATATAGCATCATTGCCACGCCTGGACTTTGGAAACCCAGTCACGAAGTCCATTTCCATGTGGTCAAACTTCCATTCTGGAATGGCAAGAGGTTGGAGGAGACCTGCTGGCCTTTGGTGTTCTGCCTTCACTCTTCTGCAGACATCACATTCATTCACGAATTGAGCGATCTCGCACTTCATTCGAGTCCACCAATAAGCCTGCTTGAGGTCCTGATACATCTTCGTGCTCCCAGGGTGGATGGAGAGGAGAGAATTGTGCGCCTCGTTCATGATCACTTTACGGAGGTCACCTTTCGGTACACCAATACGATCCTCGAAGAAGAGAGTGTCCTTGTCATCAAGGCGGTAGCACTTGTACTTGGACTGACTCTTGGCAATCCCAATCTTCACCTTTTTCACCATATCATCAAGAAGCTGGGCTTGGCGAATCTGGTCTTCTAAGGTAGGAGAGACTTGAAGGTTGGCGAGGAAACCTTGAGGAACAACTTGCAGATTAAGTTTGCGGAAAGCCTCACAAAGCTCGGGTTGATAAGGCTTGAGAATCAGACTGTTACAATAAGCTTTCATGCTCAATGCGTCAGCAATCACATTGGCCTTGCCTGGGGTATACTCAATACTCGGATTATACTCTTGAATCATTTCGACCCATCGAGTTTGCCTGAGGTTGAGATTAGGCTGAGTGAAGATGTACTTGAGACTCTTGTGATCAGTGAAAATGTCCACTTTTCTTCCCAATAGAAGATGTCTCCAAGTCAAAAGAGCATACACAACTGCCGCCAACTCGAGATCATGAGTGGGGTAGTTCTTCTCATTAGGCTTCAACTGGCGAGATGTATAAGCAACAACTTTCTTCTCTTGCATCAATACTGCGCCAAGACCTTGGAGAGAGGCATCACAAAAGACCTCGTACGGCTTGGATTCATCAGGCGGAGTCAGAACTGGAGCAGTGATCAACTTCTCTTTCAAAGTGTTGAAAGCAATGTCACACTCCGGAGACCAAACGTACTTGACGTGCTTCTGAAGAAGGTTTGAGAGAGGCTTCGCGATCTTGGAAAAGTTTTCAACGAATCTTCGGCAATAGCTTGCGAGACCGAGAAAACTGCGGAGTTGCTTCACATTCTGAGGAGGTTCCCAATTCACAATTGCAGACACCTTCTCAGGATTTACGGCAATGCCCTTGGCAGAGATGATATGACCAAGATAAAGAACCTCATCAAGCCAAAATTCACACTTGGAGAACTTGGCGTAGAACTGATGTTCCCTCAGCTTGTCAAGAACCAAACGCAAGTGCTTGGCATGATCTTCCTTGTTCTTCGAGAAAACCAGAATGTCATCGAGATAGACCAAAATGAAGTCATTGGTGTAGGCGTTGAAGATGAAGTTCATCATGCGAGAGAACGTCGGAGGAGCGTTGACGAGGCCAAAAGACATGACAGTGTATTCATATGAACCAAAGCTTGTCCTGAAAGCCGTCTTGGGAATATCTTGCTCACGGATTCGAATCTGATGATAACCCATACGGAGATCAAGCTTGGAGAATACTTGTGCACCTTTGAGTTGTTCGAACAGCTCATTGATATTGGGAAGTGGGTATTTGTTCTTGATGGTCTTCTTGTTCACTGGACGGTAATCAACACAAAGTCGGTCCGTTCCATCCTTCTTCTTCACAAAAAGAACACCACAACCACACGGAGAAGAACTAGGCCGGATGAGACCCATTTTCTCTTGAATATCGAGTTGCTTCTTCAGCTCCTTCAACTCTTCAGGTCCGAGCTTGTAAGGATGTTTGCACACAGGTTCCGTGCCAGGCTCAAGATCAATAACGAATTCAACTGGCCGGTGCGGAGGCATTCCTGGGAGCTCTTCTGGAAAGACGTCTTGATATTTGCAAACGACTGGAATTTGCGAGATAGCATCCAGTTCACCCCTTTCATTGAGAGAAAACAGACGGATGGTATTATCACGAGCGGCAAAGACAATCACATCCTCAGACGAATGAGTCAATTGAATCTGCCTGGCTGAACAATCAAGCTGATCCTTGTGCTTAGAAAGCCAATCCATCCCGAGAATAAGATCAACATCCGAGTCACCAAGAACATTTGGAGAGGACAAGAACTTATAGTCACCCAAAGTGATAGTAACATCCGGAACGCATACTCGAGATGTCATTTGACGGGCCGGAGAGACAATAGCCAACGGTTTTGGCAACACTTGAGTAACAAAATCATGCTTAGATGCAAAAGGTCTCGAGATGAAACAATGCGATGCACCAGTGTCAAAAAGAACTTCTGCAGGAATATCATTAACAGGAAGGTTACCCATGATCACATCTGACGAGTCCTCTGCCTGAGCTGCATTCATCAAATTGACCTTGGCGGACTTGGGGTTATGCTTGACCACAGCTGTACTTGCCGATCTGACAGGAGGAGGAGGAGGAAGACGCCTCTGGTTGAAACACTTGTTGGCATAGTGACCCTTCTGTTGGCACTTGTTGCACGTGACCTCTGAAAGCGGACGGTGATACGGAGCACTCGATCTTGGAGCTTGAGACGAAGTCTTGTTCTGAAAGCCAGGGTTGGGTGGGTGGGAAGAACCACTGCCACCTTTGCTCTTCTGCTGATATGGCTGACGGAACGGAGGAGGAGGAAGCCAAAATTTCTGCTGCTTGGCCACTTGAGTAGAGGAAGAAGGAGTAACATCTCTGGCTCGCTTCTTGGAAGCGTCACACCTCAACTGAGCAGCCTCCTGCTTCAGTGCCATGTTGTAGAACTCATCGTATCTCAAGGGCTCGAAGAGAACAAGAGCTAGCTGAATTTCTTCTCTGAGACCACCCCTGAACTGATATATCATGCTCTTCTCATCAGGGACGTCCTGCTTGGCCAAGTGGGCGAGCTTCTGGAACAACTTGTTGTAGTCATAGACAGACAAAGAGCCTTGCTTCAGGTTGCGGAATTCCTCACGCTTGCTTTCAACCACGCTCTGAGGAATATGATGAGCTCAGAAATCTCGATGGAAATCATCCCAAGTGATAACACGTCCACCTCTGGAGTCCTTGTACTGCTGGAACCATTCTGCAGCCTAATCTTCGAGTTGGAAGGAAGCGAACTTAACAAAGTCCTCAGGCCTGACGTTACTGCACTCGAAATTCTTACACAGATCCACAATCCAATCGTCAGCATCGGTTGCCTCAACACAATTGCTGAAAGTCTTTGGCCCGTTAGCAAGGAACTGGTTGAGTTAAGCAAAGTGATTCTGATTGCTGCCTTGATTCCCTTGGTTGCCTTGATTGCGCTCTTGAAGAATTTGCATGATCAACTGTGTGTTTGCATTGGTTGCGGCCATCACAGCTTGCCATGCCTCCGGAGGAGGTGGAGGTGGTGGCGGATCAGGATTCGGAGTCGTGCGCGTTGGAGGAGCCATCCTGAAGAGGTTGACCACCATTAGCACATTGACAGACAAATATTGAAGCTGAATCCAACGGAATGAAAATTGCAACATATAGTCTTCACATACGATGAAAATGAACTAATACATTCCTCTTGAAATGGTCACATATCCATAAATTGAGAAGGCACGTAGAATTAAGGTAGAGAAATAAATCAACAAGGTACGGATCAAGAACGAATAATCGGTAAGAGAACCCAATCTCAAACCAATATCCGTGGAAGAAGAACTAGAGCTACAAGAATTCTCACCTATGAAACTCCCGAACCTTTCCGGTTATGCAATCAGGTGTTGGGGATACAGGGGAAGCATAATATCTCACCCAAATCTAGCAAATCCTACATCCAGTTGTATCCATCCTTCAACACATAACCAAGAAACATTCGGAAACCATCTACCTCAACCTTTGAAAAGCATCCATTATACAAGTTATGGCGATACTCCCGAACTCCCGCCCCAGTACTGGGTGGCGTCGAGGTTATCTCACCAACGAACTGCATAAAAGAGATTTTCGATGTCGGCGTACTAAACTCAGGTATTCCAGAACTGCAATGATAAAATTATGATGACAACACCTCAGAGCTCAACTCCCCGGGACACTTCCACTAAACCCCTGACAGGAGGCACCAAGACAATGTTCTCATCATAAAACCATCGGAATGATTCCAAGATACCCGCGTGATCCTAAAAAAATTTAGTGAAATTTGGGAAGAGAAGAGTCAAAACTCTACGTCAGGATGCCTTACCAGAGCGATGAGGAGACTGGGGAGTAAAAAGAATTCCTAAACTCTCTGATATATAATTCCTAAAGACTCAAAACATTTTTCTAGACACAACTCGGCCGCTAAAAATGATCAAGCAATGGGGCTCCTAAGGTCGGGGAAGGCTCTTATTACCAACTTGTAACACCCTCGATGCGACTATAGCTCCCACGTGTCGAGGCATGACTTAGAGACATAATCGCATTGAAGGCATATGTCGCAAGTTAGGCAATTTTCACAACATCCCATGTAACATGATAGTAAAAGGGGAGATAACATAGCTGGCTTACACTCGCCACGTCAATCAAGTACATAAATAACATTACATCATCCAAACACTCATGGCCCGACTACGGCGCCAAAATAAAAGAGAACCCAACATGCGACAACGGTCCCAATCACCCCCAACTGGGCACCACTACTGATCATCGGGAAAGGAAACATAGTAACGTTGAGAGTCTTCGTCGAACTCCCACTTGAGCTCAAACGCGTCTCCTGGAGCGGAATCATCAGGCCTTGCATCTGGTGTAATAGTAAACTGTGAGCCATAGGGACTCAGCAATCTCGCACCCTCGCGATCAAGACTATTTAAGCTTATAGGTATGGCAAGGTAAACATAAGTGGAGCTGCAGCAAGCGACTAGCAAATATGGTGGCTAACTTATTCGCAAAAGAGAGAGCGAGAAGAGGAGGCAAAGCGCGAGCGAGAAACTAAAGAGCAACCTGCGCAAACATTACTCCAACACCGTGTCCACTTCCCGGACTCCGCCGAGAAGAGGCCATCACGGTAACACACTCAGTTGATTCATTTTAATTAATTAAGGTTCAAGTTATCTACAACCGGACATTAACAAATTCCCATCTGCCCATAACCGCGGGCACGGCTTTCGAAAGTTCAAATCCCTGTAGGGGAGTCCCAACTTAGCCCATCACAAGCTCTCACGGTCAACGAAGGAATAGACCTCCTCCCAAGACGTTCCGATCAGACTCGGTGTCTCGGTTCTTCAAGACACTTCGACAGGTTAAAACAAGACCAGCAACACCGCCCGAATGTGCCGACAAATCCCAATAGGAGCTGCACATATCTCTTTCTCAGGGCACACTCAGATAAGCAATCCGTACAACTAAAACCAGCCCTCGAGTTTCCCCGAGGTGGCGCTGCAAGGGGCTCTAGTTTGGACCAACACTCAGAGGAGCACTGGCCCGGGGGGGTTAAAATAAGATGACCCTTGAGTCTGCAGAACCCAAGGGAAAGAAAAGGCTAGGTGGCAAATGGTAAGACCAATGTTGGGAATTGCTGGAAAAGCTTTAATCAAGGCGAACTATCAAGGGGTTCCCATTATAACCCAACCGCGTAAGGAACGCAAAATCCGGGAACATAACACCGATATGACGGAAACTAGGGCGGCAAGAGTGGAACAAAACACTAGGCGAGAGGCCGAGCCTTCCACCCTTTACCAAGTATATAGATGCATTAAGATAACATAGCAATATAATGATATCCCAAACAAGTAAGTAAATGATCCAACAAGGAAACGGCCTTTAATCTTCACCTGCAACTAGCAACGCTATAAGAGGAGCTGAGCAAAGCGGTAACATAGCCAATCAACGGTTTGCTAGGACAAGGTGGGTTAGAGGTTTGACATGGAAATTTGGGAGGCTTGCAAGCAAGTGGTAGGCATCGTAGCAATGGCATAGCAAAAGAGCGAGCAAACTAGCATAGCAAAGATAGTAGTGATTTTGAGGGTATGATCATCTTGCCTGCACAGTTGTTAGAGTTGACTGGATCCTCAAAAGCAAACTCAACGGGCTCCTCGTTAGCGAACTCGTCTCCCGGATCTACCCAAACAAGACAAACAAGCAACAAGGACACAATCAACCACGTGCAAGACCAAGCAATATAATGCAATGATGATATGCTATGCGGAATGCGATGCGGGATGCAAAATGCAAGATATGACAGGAAATGCATGAACCTGGCCTCAACTTAGAAAATCAAGTGTGCCACTGGAAAGATGAGATGAAATCGCTTGAAAACGATATAAAGAACGCCGGAATCGGAGTTACGGTTTGGAAATGGCAAGCGATTCAAAAATGACACTGGTCTGCGATTTACAGCAAGTAGCCATCTAAATGCAATGAGATGAACATGCTACAGCACCCAAACATGACAACAAAATACATGGCAGGGATGCACACAAGATGCTTAACAAAAGTCTAGCACTGAGCTACGGCCAAATCATCCATTAACAGGTTCAAAGAAGCATGGCAAAAATGCAAATGGCAAACAGATCTCAGACTTAGTGAAATCAACACTTGTCTGGAATTTCAGATCAGGTAGCCCTCTTCGGAGCAACAAAACTACATGCTACAGGACCTGAACATGGCAAAGTAAAACATGGCATGGAGCTACTCAAAGAGCTTAACAAAAGTCCCTTAGTGACCTTGAGCCAAAAGGGATCAGAAAATACAATTGCAAGCATGTGAACATAGCAAAAACATAATCAGTTTTCATACTTAGTGAAAACTGACACATGCTGAAATATAACTCAAGTAGGCATGTTTATGAGCTCGATGCACTCGCCATGGTGCAAGTCATGGCAAGACAAGCATACATCCATCCAGAAGGCACAAAATTCAAGCTAGACATGGCAAGAACAATAGCATAGCATGCACGAATCAACTACAACATCACCGGCAAAATTGCAAACAAGTTGACAATCTGCCCAGACTCACAAAGTAGCAAAAGTAGAGCTCGATTGACTCAAGCTAGGGTGCTCCATAATGGCAAACAAAGGCATGGATGGATATAGCACTACAATATTAACAAAACTCCCTTACTGATCATCCTCAAAAGAGGCACGGATCACTAGGAAACAACAAGAACATATGGCATCATGAGATAAACAGCTCCAGGACTTAGTGAAATTACTGAGTCCCTGAAAACAGAATTAGCAAGTGCACCACTTTGCAATCTTGCACAATACACCACACACATCCTAAAAATACATGGGTTGCACCTCTGGAAAGATGACAAAACCCTTAACAAAACGTAAGTAGAACTCACGGGCATATCATGCACACAATAATCATGGCAAAAATGACAAAAGTGCTAAACGGAGTAGCAGATCTGACAATTAACTCAAGTAGCCATATTCTAACAGCATTTCGGGCATCAAGATGAACTCAAATGAAAATTATGCAATGGAACGAAATGATGTACTCTCTGAGATGAACATTTTGATATGCTATATGCATGAATCGGAGCTACGGATGCAAAGTTACGGAGCCGCGAACATGTGCATATGGACTGAGAATTTCGGGACTTGGACAAAAAAATCAACCTCTAGGGTTTACTGTTCATCCCGATCCAGATCTGGGCACGTAAATCGAGGAACGTCAGAGCTGCACTGTTCGCCGGAGTAGGGGGGCCGCGGTGGCCGGAGGAAGGCGGAGGTCGGCCCGGGTGGTCGCCGGCTCGGGCTACGGGCGCGGCGGGGGAGCGCGGCCGGTGGCGGA